>NC_056747.1:1237848796-1237873796 GCF_019279795.1 Protopterus annectens
ACTATTGGCCCAAACTAAGGGAGTGTTCATTTGAGTGACAGCTACCATGGGGAATGCTTCATATGAATGACAGCTACTATGAGAAAGTGATGTAAACTGAAGGAGTGATTCTTTTGAGTGACAACTACTGCATGAGGAAGTAATGCAGTGGTTTTCAAAAGACAGTGATTGGTCTATCCAAGTTTTTAAACATTTAGTCTTAGGCCTAGTAAACAGGATCTGAAGAAGGTTAAGGCTGAAAGCGCTTCTTCTGCTTGCCTATTTTATTGGCGTTGTTGCATTAAAATTTTTATGTGACTTCTGTGTTCTGTTCATGGCGGTACGTTCAACTGTTTGTTTTTAAGTTACTTTGGATTTGGACTACCTTCGGTGGTGTGACTTTCCTTATCTTGAAATGTTTTCACTTGATGTCTAATTTGGTACAATTATTTAAACTGCAGATGTTTTTGTATTATTTTTGAAGATTATAAAATTATCATTCCTAAAATGTTGTTGTAATACTTTGGAGCTTTTTTTCTCTGGGCCTTCACTAAAAATGAGCACCTAGCAATGGGACTTTCCTGGTAATCGAATGTCAATAAATACAAAATAAATAAAAAGTTGCACATCAGGTAATGTTTCTCCTAATAACATTGGTGTTACTTTTTTCATCTGAGGTAAGTTCTGCTGACAGCTTTTAACCTTATTGTTCACAACTGTGCTCCAGTGATAACTTCATTACATTACCGTTTTAGGAACTTTCTTATTTCTTTTCAGTGTACATTCATTGAGATTTAACCAGAATTTTTCCATAAGTATTAACTTTGTGATCCATGACCTTTTTAAACCCTTTTTTATGCCAACAAATGTTCTGAACACTGATACCATCCCATTTTAATAATCGGAAATGCAGATGAGGGACGGTATTATCAGTACAAAGGTATAAGATGTCACTGTTTGTAGAGCAAGAGTGCGTATAATGTGGTGCAAAAAGTGTTTATAATTTTGTTGGGAGTTCTCTAACTGCTGTATTATAAATTGGCTGGGTTTTTGATTTCCTTAGTAATCATACATTGCAAATACTTAGAGATTTTAATTACAGTAAGGTAGCAGTTATGCACTGTAACTCTAAGGTCCAGAAGAAATGTAAATAATCCCCCAAGTGGGCTTATTGTTGTAAACTTTCCCAGTTTTTCAAAGAGGGCAAAGCCATAAATGCTTTTCATACCAATAATGTTTATAAACAGAAATCATATATGATGGACTGGTGATTTTCCAGGTAAAATTGTCGATCATATTGGAAATCCAGATATATACTAGCTGTGGTTAGCAGTCAGTAGTGTATATAGCAGTATTAGGCATGTACGCTGTGTAGAGGTTATGAAATATTGGTGCATAGCCTAAGCCCATGTGTGTAATGAGATTGACTCAGTCCTGCTTCTATAACATTTTTTTGTTTAATTTGTATGTAGTACAGTGATGGGAGTGCCCTTTGCCTCTGTGTATGAAGGTTATTACGGTTGAATATATCTGTTCATAACATATAAAAAATCACTAATTATATAGATGACTTCTTTAAAAAAGCATGCCCGATTTAAGTTTTTTTTTTGGAACATGTAAATAAGTCTTCACTCATTGTAGTTGTTCTGCAGTGTTTTTTTTTAAGATCTTAACTTGACTGAAATGTGCTGCTTAACTGTTTATGCTAAGCTTTACAAAAAGCTGATCTCTGTATGTTCCCATGGAGTGCCACCAACTATTGTCTTACTCACCTGTGTTTATTCATTTCTTCGTGTGAGCTTTTATGAGTCAAATGGGCATATTGTTCTAGTCTTTGTTTTTATTGAGGAAGCCAAAAATATTATTGGTCATTTTTATACAAAATGTTTAAAGTTTAGAGCATGTCGAAGGCTGTCAGAGGACGCTTGTTTACTAAGAATATTGCTAAGATTTCCGAATCTACATTTAAAGCTGACTGACTGTGACATAAACAATGAGATTGCTTGTTATTTCTGTTACACAGTACAATTTGCTGTCTGAGCAAATTGCCACAGCTGTGTTAAAAGCCTTGATGTTTTAAATGAATGATTCCAGAATGACTTCCTTATCACTCAGATCAATGTATAGCAGAGGTAAAGCCACCAGGAACCTTTTGGTTCATAGTTGTTGCAAGACATGTACAAGTTACATATAATTATAACTAGAGTGCCACAAGGTTACTGTCTCCTATGGCTCTTTTTGTAGTTAACTTTGTGACAGCTATATATTTTATTTAGTGTTGGAGAATTGCCCATCAAAGTGTACACTAGTATTATTATGTGAAGCTTCTATTGTTTCTGTAATGTTGAAAACTAGTAAAATAACCATTTGCAAACTGTGTTTTATACCATACCAACAGACTGCAGGCAGCAAACCATCTGTAGGAATTATGTTTTCTGTGTTAGATTCTGTTTTTGTGATGCTCCATTCAGGCAGTAGATTAAATGGGCCCGTGTCTTCTGTCACATAAAGTGATAAATAAATGCATAATTCTTCTAATGTTGTGAGAAAATGTGATTAAATTAATTGAATCAAAGTAGATATCAGATGTAAATGCATACAGGTTCATATGTAAGTACTTGGCTAGCTGCCCTTGCAGGCCATTTCTAAGCCTAGCCAATTTCCCTTCAAAGGTGAGAATAAAGCTCTGTACCTTGTGTCTGTGACATAAACGCCTTAACTATTATGCCAAACTTCCCACCCTTAACACCTTAACCATTGCCACTAGTTGTTCCTGTGTGAAGCCAGACAGTAACTGTCATAACTGTGTTGATAGGACCACCTTCTAGGTTTGTAATTTTAAAAGAATACCTCTATCTCTTTTCCAGGGTATGTAAAGTAGTGACTTTACTTCTGGAGGGTTGAACAATGCCAAATGTCCTTATATTAATAATTTAAATTTCATCTTCATCTTCCCCACATACAAATCAGCACAACTACACTCTTCCCCACATACAAAACACTACAACCACTTGTGCCACACACAGTAAAAGCATGGGTCCACAAGAAATACAGTGTTTCATGGAGTGGACAACACCTGATGTCTTGCCCTTTACTTCTTATATTTCAACACACCATTTCACTGATAAACTTTGAATAAGCAAAAACATTTGAAGTGTGGTACATGTTCAACAGTGATGATAGAAAAAGTCCTTAAAATTCTGTAATGTTTCATAACAATACAGCAAGACCATTCTTGTAAGTTTAACATACTTAACGTCACACTTAAGGATCATGTAATATTTTTTTAAATATTCCTCATCCTTTAAAGATCAGCATGTTTATTTTTATTTATGCATTTGTGTAGTTATGTACTTATTTATGTATTCATTCATTACTTTGTTAACAGTGGTTGAACACAGATCTTCATGGACCATAACGTGCAGACAACTAAAATAATTTATCAAAAGTAGCATACATAAATTGGTTACACATTGTAAGTATAGAATAGTAAAAGTGTAAAAGTATTTGCATTACTTATAATGGAGAGGATAATGATTGGGTCTGTGATCATAACCTACTTATTATGTGTACAAGACATGGATACCAAGAAATTTACCTCAAGAGCAAAGTTTGAGAAAAGCAGATCCATCAAATTCATCCATTTCAAATTTAAACCATGATTATAAAGTGTTTATGTCTATACTAGCTAAGAGTATGCAAATGTGTTATCAAAATTGATAGATATGGATTAATGTGGTTTTGTGGAGGGGAGGCAAACATTTGACAACATTAATAGAACAATGATGATCCAAACAGAAACAAATTGTAAGAAACTACTGTTGCTGGTGGTTAGTCTTAAAGCAGAGAAAACATTCAGCAGTGTCAGCTGGAATTTTAAGAGTAAGGAAATGGAATTGCTTGTATTCCCTGATAGAAGAATAGGGTTAATCATGAGGCTATATGAAGTGTCAGAGACAAAAAATGAAGGTGGGGAGGGGGTTCCTCTCTGTCAAGCTGTGGTTGAAAAGAGGAAATAGACTTGGCTGTCCTCTTTTACTCTTTGCCATTTTTGTATTTCGAGCCATTGGCAAAGAAAATAAAGGACTCATAAATTCAAAGATGTAACTTGTATGGTAATCAAGAAAAGTTACCTTTATTTGAAGATAATATTTTGTACTTGATAAATCCAGATAATGGTAGTTCTGTGTTGTGGATTATTTTTATGATATAAAATTAATGAGGATAATACAAACGCTGTAGAGGTAAGCTATGTACCCACATATGAATTGATTCAGCAATACCCGTATTTATGGCGACATGATAAGACAAAGCATTTAGGTGTATGGATTAAAAGAGATTCTGTTATGGCAGATAAGGATGTGTGGGAAGAAACGATAAGGATGTGTGGGAAGAAACGATAAGGATATGTGGGAAAAACGATAAGGATGTGTGGGAAGAAACGATAAGGATGTGTGGGAAGAAACGATAAGGATATGTGGAAAGAAACGATAAGGATGTGTGGGAAGAAACGATAAGGATGTGTGGGAAGAAACGATAAGGATATGTGGAAAGAAACGATAAGGATGTGTGGGAAGAAACGATAAGGATGTGTGGGAAGAAACGATAAGGAAAAGATAATACAAAATCTAGGAAACTGAAGAAACTGGAAGCTCTTGATTAAAGGTATGAATAGTAAGATACAAGCAGTGAAAATGTTTTTAGATGCTTTTGTCAGGTTTATTTTTATCAACCAATGGAGCAGTTGTGGACCATCATTAATAAAGAGCTGAAGGAATTTATTTGGGAAGGGAAGATGCAGGGGTTAAATGGGATAAGTTGATCCTTCCCCTATGGGATAAGTTGATCATTCCCCTAGAATAAGGTAATTTAGGATTAACTGATTTGATAAATAGTTTAGAGCTATTGTGTTAAGGTTTATATACATAGTGCAAGCAGAAGGTTGTGAATCAAAGTGGAAAAAGATGATGATGAAATGGAGGGGGGGGTTTTGACTAATAAGTGCAGAGTAAGTTTTTTGGATGCAGATCCTTAAAGAGAATAACAGCAACCATAGGTAATGTTATATTCATAACATTGCAGAAAGTATTCTAAGACCTAAGCCAACATGGGAATGGGGAAAGGAGGATTTTGCCAATAGGGATGACTGCAAGTAGGGGTACAGAATAGGCAAGAGGGGCCTGGAATATACTGCAGAAACTAAAAAGGAACCAGGGTACTGGGAGCAAATAACTAAAAAGGGGAAAGGTAAAAGAGTTGGATGAGGCCAAGCAGAAGTTTGGACTGCAAGTTTGAGATGGCCTTCCTTATCAGGGATTGATATCAGAGTATAGTCAAAGAGAAAGAGGGTTGTCCGAAGTGAAAGACCAACTGCGACAGAGGTTTAGTTGAGTCTAGAACAGACATTGCTGTTAGAAAGGGGATAATTAGTAGGGCATATAAAATATTGCTTGATAATTATAAGAATCAACCAGAGGAGGTTAGAAAAGATTAATAAGAGAAGCTTGAAATGCAAATTACAAAGGAATAATGGGAGGACATCTGTATGGCTCCCAAGTATGCAGCAGAGATCAGAAAATTTAAGATTTTTGCTTTGAAGTGTTTGCATAGGTATTTTTATACCCCAAGCAGACTTCACAGAATTTTTCTCTTGGGAGATACCAATTGCTAGAGGTGTGATGGAAAAGAAAGAGGTTACTGGGAATGGGTTTTGGGGAGTGTAATAAGCTGGCATATTTTAAAAATTCCCTACAGAGTACTCTTATCAGTAGTGTTGGGGAGGAAATAGATGTAAGTAAGGAAGTGATTCTTTTGATTTTGCACACAGCATCTAAATTGCTTAGACAAAGTAAGACATTACTAAGTACGTTTAATGTTGCTGACTACCAAAAAAGCAATTACTAGAAAATGGAACTTATAATCTAAACCAACTGTAACTGAACTACTTAATTATGTTTGTTTGTGTCTTTCGGCTTTTCCTGGTTAGGGGTTGCCACAGCAGAACTCCGGTCCGCTAATGATTGGTAGTTGCTTTTTACGTGCTGAGTTACCAGCCCTGACACACAACCTTCAACGAAGGTACGCCCATTCACGCATGTCTCCACACAGAAGACGCTCTAGCTAAGAATCGAACCGGACAGCATCTTACTGTGAGGCGACAACGCTACCGCAGCACCACCACCGCGGGTCTAAACTACTTAATCATGTAAGGAAGGAAGACAAAAGAACTAGAGGTATGATCTGTAGCAAAGGGAAGGAGAAATTACATAGAAATACATGGAGTTTGTGGGAATAATGCATGCAAAATAATGTTCAGAAGGAGGACTGATGTTTAAAGGAAGACAGGAATTCAGCAGTTTATGTAATGGAGTAAATAACTGTTAAAAATTAAGAAAATGTATATGTAATGTATAATGCACAAATATGAAGAATGTTAATATGTTTTTCTTTAATGTTACTATATACATGACTGCGTGCATCTTGTGAGAATTTGATAAAAGTGTTTAAAAAAAGAGTGAAGCCTGAGAAGTAAATCATAGCATGCATGTTGAGAACGTGTAGTAAAAGTTTATGATTGGTGACCAGATCATAATTATATCTAGTCCATAGAATTTTGTCTTCTCCATGTTGTAAAAAGTAAAAACAATTCACCGAACCACAAGAAAAAATAGCAGAGTTTCAGGTCCTCAGCTCGGACAGGAAAGGAAAAACAATGTCTTCCAGTTATCAAACCACCTCCGATGTCAGGAAAAAATACTCCGATGTCAGTAAAACACAGGTTTATTGTCAAAACATATAGTACTCCAACAATGGTTAAGCGCTTTCATCTGAATCCCTCAGACTTCTTCAGAACCAAGATCAGCACTTGATACACCCCTTATATACTAAAAATGGCGCCAAAAGACATTTTAATTAATGAATTTCTTAAAGCAACATTTAGTTACATATATAAAAACATGTATAAAAAACATACAATTTCCTAATAATGCATTTTAATCCATTTTAATCAACCCTGGGTTTTAATATTCTTATAAATGTATGTATATGAATGTGCAAAAATGCAAATATGTGCAAACAATACATGTGCAAAAAAAATATACAAGAAATGTATACAAAAAACTGTATATATAAGTACCTAAATTTTATATACTATACAAATAATTAAAGAACTGTCCTATTTTGGTATTTTTAAATGTTGGTAACACTAACTTTTGTGTAGATTAAACATTTTATTGTTCTCAATCTTCTGATTTCTAATGTTGTGGCAACCTATGTCTCTCATCCCCGGGACAAAAGCAGAAAGGGCTTTATACTAATAAAATCATTTAGACCAGGGGGGGTCGTTGCATCACAAACAATTTGCCACTCACTTTCCTTGCACGATAAATAAGTTTTCCAATTACCTCCGTACACAGATAATTCTACCTGATCAATAATTGTGAATTTAAATGTGTGATCCTCGCCTTTGTCTATCACGTGCCTACTAAGTGCATTTTTAGTATCTTTTTTCTTTATTTTATGCAAGTGTTCATAGACCCTTGTTTTAAGTTTCCTCTCTGTCTTGCCTACGTAGTAGGCAGGGCAGATGGAACAGGTGGCGAGGTACACTACCCTCTGACTGTTACAGTTCCCTTTGATACTCCTAAATCGCGTTTTTAATAAATTGTTTAATTTGATGGTACTACTTTCATTAATGTTGTTGCATTGATTGCAACATCCACACTTTTTTGTCCCACTCCAGTTCTTACTATGTTTATTACTGGAATTTAACTCTAATAGTTTTTTCAAATTAGGGGCAGTTTTATATACACTTATGGGATGATGTCCTATATACGGTGTAATGTTGTCAGTTGTAATCAACAATTCCCAATGTCTGTTTAAAATTTCCTTCACCAGGTTAGTGTATGGATTGAACATTATTACACAGACTGTTTTGTTATACCCTAAATGATTCTTTTTGTTGGTCTCAAAAGGAACTCCTAATAACGGTCTGTATTTAATATCCCAATTTGATTTTACAAAACAGGTTACCTTCTCCACCATTTTTCTTGGGTAGTTTCTTTCCAAAAACACACAGAAGACGCTCTAGCTAAGAATCGAACCGGACAGCATCTTACTGTGAGGCGACAACGCTACCGCAGCACCACCACCGCGGGTCTAAACTACTTAATCATGTAAGGAAGGAAGACAAAAGAACTAGAGGTATGATCTGTAGCAAAGGGAAGGAGAAATTACATAGAAATACATGGAGTTTGTGGGAATAATGCATGCAAAATAATGTTCAGAAGGAGGACTGATGTTTAAAGGAAGACAGGAATTCAGCAGTTTATGTAATGGAGTAAATAACTGTTAAAAATTAAGAAAATGTATATGTAATGTATAATGCACAAATATGACGAATGTTAATATGTTTTTCTTTAATGTTACTATATACATGACTGCGTGCATCTTGTGAGAATTTGATAAAAGTGTTTAAAAAAAGAGTGAAGCCTGAGAAGTAAATCATAGCATGCATGTTGAGAACGTGTAGTAAAAGTTTATGATTGGTGACCAGATCATAATTATATCTAGTCCATAGAATTTTGTCTTCTCCATGTTGTACCAGTTACAAAAAAAAAAAAAAAAAACAAGAGAGAAAGCAATTTACTGTCTTTGAAACTGCCGCTGTATCAAACAAACTTAGTTCTCAACTTCTTTGCTAAAGAATTCTAGACAAATTCAAAAATAATGGGGGAGAGAAATGATCAGAATCATGGACAGTTTTTAAATATTGCTACACTTAATTTAAAATGTTAATAGAACAACATCATTTGTATCATTGTATTTTCTTTTCCTAATATTTTCATTAATTGTCTGAATAACTCAAAAAAATAAATAAATAAATAAAAAGAAACACAACTATTTACAGTGGTATCTATAACAAATTGCCAAAGCATTATATCTTAAATTACTGCATAGAAGAGAAATAACAATTAAAATGACACATAAATCAAAATGTTCTTAATAGAATATTTAATTTTAACAAGCTGTTGTATTCAGAAGTAATTTTATTTGTTCTTAACTTAATAGAGACTAATTCATTCTGGAATATAATATTTACCATATTTATATATTTTATGAAAGAGGGAGTAGAATATTTTTTCCTATCTTTTTATAATTATTTTTCTAGCTATAGTAAATGAGCTCCAGAGAAGAGGATACTGCATTCTAAAGACATTCCCAATAACTGTAGAATTAAATAAAGTTAATGCTTTATAAAGATTAAAGTTATCAGGCCATAATGCTTGCATAAAATCATTAATTTCTTTCAGAAAAGTTTCAGAACTATACAATCATATGTCATGGGTTGCCAATCAGCTTTTAAAGAAGATTTATACCATCCACCATCTAACATCTTGTTTTTATAAGTCATTTCTATTTTATGTGAAGTAGTAAAATCTCTATGTTGAAAATTCCATGAAAACAATTTCCAAAATAGGGAAGAGGTCATTTTCATTGTGGGAAAAAAATAAATTGTTATCCTCATCAGATAAAAGTGAATTGGAACCTTGTAAAGCATAATCCTAATGCTTAGGTTTAAACAATATGAAACGTGAAACTCTGATGTTTGGCATTATTGACTAACTATAATTCTTAGTGATTTACAAGAAAAATCAAAAATCTCATGAGGGACAGGGCTAACATATGAATCAAAATCAGGGATGTTGTGTAAAATCAGGGAGAGTTAAGAGGTATGCATGGCAAGCAGAAATGAAGTGCTCCTGTGTAAAAGCTGTGTAGAGGTTATGAGGCAGAGTGAAGTTCTAACAGCTTTTAAAATCTGTTTTTACCTTCTGCCAGTACTGTCCCATCCCCCCAGCAAAGACCTGAACTTAGCAACACTTAGAACTGGAGCTGACTATACTGTCTAAATGGCTAGGTAATGCATTGCCTTCTAACATGAAGAGATCCTTTGCTTTGTTAATAAGAGCTATAAACAGCTGTTTGATACAGAATTAGGTCTTTATTCCAGGGAGACATTTGTTGCTGAGATTCAAGGCATGACCATTAATTATCACTGCACGCATTATCAAATGATACAGTGTGAATTATTTTTCAGGCGATTCTTATCATTTAACAGTGCTAGACTTCAGGCCTTCTGTTATAAGTAGGTCTCGGCTGTCTCTTACCAGCTTGCTGTTGTTCTGTTGCATGGGATTCTTCCTTGTAAAACTACTGCAAAGGACGTCTCAGAGTAAGAAGGTAGAAATATGTGAGCACACTCCCTGCATGAATAAGTTTTTGAGAGGACCAGCTGCAGTAGACCTCATGTCCAAACTCAAAGTTCCCCTTGTTTGTGTAGACTGTGTGCATACCTAGCTTGAAAATAATCAGAACAAAATATGTAATTAATCCTCTGCTTTATATAAAATACTTTCATTCCTTCTGGCAGGTATTGGTTTTGAGTGTAGGATCAGAAATGGGAACTGTTGGGAACTGTATGACCTCTGACCCGAGTGCAGTGACATTGCTGTAGGCTATAGGCGCTGTAAATTATTTCATGATAAAAGTTTGACTATTATCCAGGCAAAACTACAAACAGGTGAATACAACTAGTTGCAGCATCATCCAGATGAAAATAGAAAGTGTTTTTTTTTGAAGGGTCGAGCCCCCTTGCACCCTTCACATTCTCCATACCTATACATACAAACTCCATGGTTGCACACCTTCATACAAAAAGAATGGCTGAAAAAAAATATGAATCACTAACAGGGCAGTAATGTAAATATCTGCAGCAATGATTTCCTGTGACAAGTACTAGTCAGTGAAATGCAGCACGAGTTATACAAGCATGCACTAGTTACTCACCTACTGGTAGAACCAGTGGTGTACCTAGTATATCTGACACCCGGAGCAGAATTTCTTTTAACTTTCTTTTAACACCCCCCCCCCCCCAGAGTTTTTTTCCTAACAGTTCCTTCTCTATGACAGTTGATTTTAGTAATAATCATGAAATGAAACAAAATAATTGCCAGCAAGGAGCAAGCTGAGATCAGTGATCAAATCCCCAAAAGATTCAGCCATCCTACAGGAAGGCTTGTCCCAAACAAGTAACTAGTGGACTAAATCTAAATGTCAAAAAGCATTATTGTCTCCTTTGGAAAGTTGAGTTTAACATTGAAAACACACCCCTAACAGCTGACCCATTAGTAACTTATGTGGACAGTTGATCCCATATTCAATTAAGAACAGATCAAGATGAAGCAAACTTTGGAACCTTCTGCAAAATCAGGAGCAGTTTCAACTTGAAAGAGAGAGAGAGAGAGAAAGACTGATGTATATTTTATGCAAATGCACACTAGTCATTGTAATGGCAGACTGTAAACTAAGCAAACAATATGAGAGCAACTTGCAGACCAAACATATTAAGCAATTTCAAGAACATTCTGTAAAACTGGGGACAGTTTCAAATGTGTTTTATGCAGTATTCCAAATTATTTCATACAAATGCACACTAGCCATTAATGCCTGGCTTTAAAACTGGGCACCAGTTATTTCATCAACAATACAGCTAGCCACCCCCTCCCAAGAAAAAACAAGCATAAATATTCCAATTTATTTCACACAAATGCGCACTAGCCAGCCCTTAATACCAGACTTTAATCTGAGCAGACGAAGACCATAAGTTCCCATTAGCGCAGCTAGCCACGACCAGCCTAAAAAAACAGTTTATTTCACATAAATGCACACTAGCCAGCCTATAAAATAATATTATAAGGATAAAGTTACTGCCAACCCCCCCCCCAAAAGCATAAATGTCCAGATTTATTCAAACAAGTGCACCTTTAAGAGTGCAGTTTAAACTGATCAAGTGTAAAAGACAAGTTACATTCACCCACAGCTCAGTGGGCCAATCCCCCCCCCCAAAATGATAAAAATATTCCAATTTATTAACAGAAATATTCACCTGCCAGACTTAATAGCAGAATTTAAGCTGAGAAAATGAAAGGGCAAGTTACTTTAATTCATAGCCCTGCTAGCTTTCCCCATCTTTTGTTTGTCTTTTCGGCTTTTCCCAGTTAGGGGTTGCCACAGCGGATCTCCTATCCACTAATGATTGTAAGTAGATTTTTATGGTGCCGAGTTGCCAGCCCGATGCCCAGCCTTCAGCGAAGGCATGCCCATTCACGCATGTCTTTTTGAACGCCACTCGACCGCCTGGAGGACATGCAGACTCCACACAGAAGGCACTCCAGCTGAGAATCGAACAGGAGAGCCTGTTGCTGAGAAGCAATAATGCTACCGTTGCACCACCACGGCTATATCTGCTAGCTTCCCCATTACCCCACCAAAACAAAAAGAGGACAGAAGACTAAGAAGAGTACAATGAAAAAACATAAATATCCAGTTTAAACAAATGCACACACAAGCCAAACGTTAAAATATTTAAACGAATGCAAACACACACTAGCCCACCCACCACCCCCTTCCCCCTATCCAGAAG
Source organism: Protopterus annectens (assembly GCF_019279795.1). NCBI lineage: Eukaryota > Metazoa > Chordata > Ceratodontiformes > Protopteridae > Protopterus > Protopterus annectens. Next base: position 1,237,861,260 of record NC_056747.1, read on the forward strand.
TAAGAAAGAAAACCTAGTGTATTCACATTTAAAAAAAAAGAATGCTCACCTTCAGTCCTGTAGTCCACAATGCCCTGCCTGATTCACTTGCTGTGATTAATCCAGTTCGCCTGGTTCAATTAAACAAACTGTACAACTAGAAGGTTGCTGTTAATTTTTAAAATAACGGCAGTTCCCTACTGTCTTGTCTGTAGTTCCTTCTGAGTTTTCTCCAATCCTGTACCACATTTTTACACATGGACACATGGATGCACATAAGAGGAAGAAACGTTTACTTCACAGCCAGATCCTAATCAAATTGAGCCCCAGGGAGGGTAATGGATTGGGCCTTCCAAATACACACACACACACACACACACACACACACACACACAACACACAGTACCCCCGCAGCTATTACAGTGTCCCATTATTTAGCTATTTCTCCCCAGTTTCCATAAACTCTGTTCAAACCTCTCAGTGTTCATATTTTCTTTACTTCTATAATGAATACAGATATTTGGATTTAGTTTGATATTTTTATTTCAATTTTTTTTAGCACAAACCCTGATAGACATTTGCTAAACAAAACAATACAGTGTCACAATGAAAACAGACTTAGTATTAACAGTAAACTTCTCTGTCCTTCATTGAAATGGCATTGAAATCTACATTAAAAGAAAATGATAGTCAATGGCAGACAGTTTACCTTTGTGCTGTTTTCAGTTTACCTTCCTGATTGTATTGTTATGTTTTATATATAATACAGCAGCACTTGTTAGAATGTGTTTTAAAGTTGTAGTTTTGAACATTTTTCCATTAACCAATAAAACAAAATGTATGACCCAATAATGACAAAACTGCCCATTTCAGAACATTTCAGTCATAAAAGGCCACTTAAACTTCTGTCATTGCAGTCCACAAATACTTGTCAATACACACAATCTCTGCAGAAGTAAAAGTCTGAATAATTCTACATTAAACAGATCTGTAGCTAATGAAGAGGTTACTACCAAACAACTTTATATTTCAGTGTTTTATCTACAAATCCAGCGCCTGCTGCTCTTGAAGAATAAATTGCCAATATTAAATTAAAAAAAATGGTAAGCTGGTAATATTGCACTAGGGAATGGAATGCAAACAGACAACAGATTCATAGTTACTTGGCATCTCATCCAGAGGAGGACACAATCAGGATTGCAGCACCTCCAACCCCCTCTCCCTTAAAGTACAACACCGTATCAGCAATCCATCTACATGCTGTGGGAGTAGAACCCACAGCCTTCTACATCAAAAGCAAGTATGCTACATGTTATACTATTATCATTTACTAAACAGAACAGTTGCACATTGAAAACAGACTTAATGAGCAGTTTTAAACCTCTCTTCACTTGAAGTTCACAATTCCTTGAAAATGCAGTGAAACTCAATTCCTTGAAAATGCACCAAAACTCATTTTTTACTTGTTTGGTAGTTAGTTTAGAGGATTCAGGCTCTTGTTTCCTGTAACTAAGGTACATGGTTTGAGTCTGAGGAAATGTACTAACCTGCATAGCTCTCAGCTGTTCACATTTTTGGTCTGTTCCTCATAAAATGTGTAGTTTTCTGGTAAGTCACTGAAGACTGAAGTTCCTAAACAATGGCATATGTTTGAGTTTCAGACTTCCTATTGTTCAGAAAATGCATGTTAACACAAATCCTGTTATTTTAGCAACTTCCTAAGTTTATGAGAGCAACATTTATTATCTGTGCCCTTTTTTTAACCTTTGGCCAGATTTGAGAGGTACACACACACACACACACACACACACACACACACACACACACACACACACACACACACACATGCACACAATGTGCCATATTTAAATTCCGTGCAGAATGGCCGAATGCCAAAAAGAAGTATGCAACAACTGTGTGCGCGCGTGTGTGTGTGCATACATACATGCATACAGGAGCACATAGACAAAGGGCATTCATAAAGAAGAAGGCTCTTAAAGGATCCTGCTGTTGTAGTTTAAGCTTCTAGCATTTAAAATGTGAAAAGCTTTTAAAAGGCAAGGCTGCAGCCCCTTACTCTTTGCACCTGGGGTGGACTTCCCCCTCCAGGTCCGCATTAGTACACCTCTGAGTAGAACTGCCAATGTTAGCATAGATGGTAATGTTTTTGTGAAGGAGCAGAGAGTGAGTCAGGTGAGTAACCCTACATATAAATAGATGCCCTTTCCAAGTACTAGTTATGCAATGAATGCCCATATATATGTACTTTTCCACATACTCAGGTTGTTCAACATATCCAACTTTTCCTCATCCCTAGGCATGGATATATGATGAGTGTGTGTGTGTGTGTGTGTGTGTGTGTGTGTGTGTGTGTGTGTGTGTGTGTGTGTGTGTGTGTGTGTGTGTGTGTATATGTGTGTGTGTGTGTGTGTGTGTGTGTGGTATGCATTTTAACATCTCTCCCCATTCTGTTGATGATTTGTGCAGTGCTAATGAGAAAGCAAAGCAATTGCCTTTTCCATCCTAGCCTTGTTTAACAAATGTGCATGATAATTTTTCGCCTGGTGTTTTTTTTTCTCCCCATTGCAAGCTAGCTATCACCTTTCCTCAGGGTGTTTTGTATGACCTTACTTTCTAATTTCCCACAGATAGTTTGAGTTGTTGGGAGTTGCACAATGCACACCTCTTTAACATGCTTACTTCTGTGCATGCCCACTGCTTGTACCAGCTTGCAGGAGCACTGGATGGTGGGTGCTTATTATTCCAACCCTTACGGTTCAGTTGTTAGGACAACTCTGCCATGTGTTAGTTTTGCAGTGAACTGATCTGTGATCTTTCCCCCAAAATGGAGAGGCGAAATTCTGTTACTCACTCTCACTCTCCCTGGCCAACTCCTTCAGTATCCTTCTCATTAGTTGATCTTGCTTCACCTAAGTCAAATCCAAGGCTTTATCCCTATGCACCCTGGAGCCACCCCGACACATAGTAATGTACACTGATCTGCAGTTTGTTATGCAGGTAACAGTTTTTGTTCTGATAAAAGTTTCCAGGGTAAAGGGGATTTCAAGAATGAAGTGTGAAAGTTCTTTGTTGGTATGGAAAATGCAGTTGTGCTCTGACAAGTGTATGTATTCTAGTTCCAGGATTCATACAACCATAGTAGGTCAGCAGGTAAATAGCACCGGCAGTTTGAGGCCATTACTACTGTGGTACAGTCTTCATTTCTGTGTCGTAAGTCAAAATAAATAAATAAATAGACTTTTGAGGCTTTCTCTTTGAGAGCATAGAAATCAGGACTCCTCCTACCCTCTGCTGTGTATGTTGTTGCTTTAAGGACTGAAATTTACAACTGCTTCCAGTCCAGAGAACTGCTCTGATATACTTGCTAACACAGATTAAAAAAAAAAAAACAAACAATTCTGCGTCACACTGCTGCCGTGGCACAGCGGACTGAACCCCTGTCACCTAGACTACTTGCTTTTGTTTAACAAAGTATAGGAGCTGGACAGAACAGGGCAGGAGGATGGGATTGGATGGCATACAGCTCACCACACCTGTCAACTGTCTACATGTTCAAGAACATCCAGATTTTTGCCTCATATTTTTGGCCTGTTCCTCATAAAACTTGTGGTTTTCTGGAAAGTCACTAAAGACTGAGGTCACTAAATATTGACATACATAGAGCAGTATTTAAAATATATCCCTATTTTGGGGCCTTTGTCCCCCAGTTATTTTAGCCTTTATCCAGATTTCTTGCATTAACAGGTTGAGAGGTATACAGCTCACCCATCCTAGAGGAGGAAGGTGGCTTGGTTCACCACATGGGTGACACCCATTGGGATATCCTAAATGATGCAACCCACAGAGTTCAAGCCAGAGGAACATGCTACTGCTGTAGGCCGAGTCACATAGGACAGGGGGCAGTCATATGGGAGATGTTGCATTCTTTGGAGGCTTTGCTGTTGCTTCATGGGTGAATGAATGGACCAGTGATAGCTTTCTGTTCCATGAGAAATAAGCAGGCCAAATACATCTCTGAGGAAGGGCTGATAGGAAGTAAGGGGGTTAGAAAAATGTAATTCTTTATCAGTATGTGTGTTATTTGTGCACAGAATAATTTCAGAATTTGTATGGATTTTCACATGCAGTAACATCTCACCATAGATTATGAAGAACTAAACTGTTAAGTTCTACAAGTAAAGGAAATTTAACTATGTCAGAATTCTAAAATGAAGCCTCTGAATCTGCCCCAGTTTTGATTTTTGACAGTTTCACTAATGATTCATTGGCATGAATACACAGGTCATCAAAGAACAGATTATGACTTGGAGGATGGGGGTGCTTGAAAGGTTTTTTCCCTTCCTGAGAGGATGAGGTGTGTGGGCAGATGTCTAATAGTAGCCAATCATTTGTGGAGGGAGGCAGATGCTGATGGAGATATCATAGCTTCATTATACTCCCTGATTCCTTAGTTTGGGAATAGCAAGCAAAAGTAACTGTTCTTTGTTGGAATGTTTTCCACTAACGCACCTTTACTACAGCACATTTGGCACAGCCCTCCCCAGTCTGCTTGTGTCAGCCACCTCTGGGTCTATGCTGTGTCAATAAAGTATCTCAATCACTTTCCCACACGCCTAAAATAAAGGAAGTTATTTATTGCAGCTGCATGATGGTATAATAATTAAGCCGTAAATGTACCCCACTAGGTTCCAAGGAAAGGGGAAAGTGCAACTGGCTTGGAGGAGCAGTGCATAAAGTGCCGTAGAATCCTGTCATTATATTGTAGCACTATTTGTGAATAGATGTATAAATGTATATAGAAGTTTTGTGTGTGTGTTTTCTTTTTTTTTTTCTTTCTCTGTTGGTTTTTCCTGTATTCTATAATACTGTATAGTTATCTAATAAATTCTGACTATGTGCAAAGAGCTACATTGTACATTAACAATTAATATTGTCATATTTCTCATATGTCAGTTTGTCTCATTCTGTTGTCCATGTCACTCTTCATGAACTTTAAAGATACTTGTTTATTACTAGAATGAACAGTTGCTTCATCTAACTTTGTAAATGGTTTACTTTCAGTGTATTATCATCTGTTACTGTGTATTGTATTTTACAATTTGTTTAATGTAACAACAAAAAATAAAAATAAAGATTTGAAAACAAAAGAATGGGGACATCTGTTTGAACTTATTACATCCTCATCCCATCCTCCATCACTATTGGGTCTATAAAGCACAATGTCAGTGTCACAGCCCTTTTAGAGATCCCATGGAGAATGGTAAGACTGCTCTAATTATCTGAGAAGGTGGTGCACATAAGGAGAGATGTACTGTGATCCTTCAACTTTAATAAGGGAATGCTGTTTTCCTAAGGAAGTGCCCTGTAACAGTAATCTGTAAGTGTTCCCATGAGAGAGGAAGCAGACTGTTACATACTGAGGCTTCACAGACAAACACCAAAAGAAAAGAAAAAACTAACACCAAAACCCACAACAAATTACTGTAATTTAGCAAGAAAGCCAAAGTCAGCTTGTGTTGCAGCCTACTAAAGAATGACATAATCTCTAAAGCAGGACAGGCTGGTTGGCTAACCGCCAACATACTCTGAATAGTGACAACAGATAGCAGTGTCTGATGGATCATTTGTATTTTCAGTAGGAAGCCTAGGAAAACTGCGTCACTGTGAGCTGTTTTTGCAGTGTAGGTACCAACTGTTTGTAATATAATCAATGCTGAGTTAATTAAGATGTAATTTAGGGTGCAGGTGGTGTCAGGATTAAAAAAATGGAGAATAAGTGGGTTACATCATAATTTTCTTTGTCTTTTCTAGTGACTCACCCTTCTTTTTTTCTTTCACACCAAGCTTTATATATGTTTACTTCAGCCTCATCTCTTAGTGTCAACGTCCCTCGCCTTTTTTTCTTGAGACAGGAGCATTTCAGTTTGCCTTTTGGAAGCTTCATTCATTGACTGAGGGAGGTGTGCAGAAGAGGCATGCGCATACTGTGCTTAGTGTGGTAATTATAAGCAAGAGTCTACACAAATACATGGTTGGGTAGGTTTACACCAAACAAGAAAGGATTCATAAGGTGTTCTGGTCCAGTATAGTCACTTCTCTTGGGTCCAGGATCAGTAATGCATAACAGTTTTACTGGATGTTACTAATGGTACAAGGTGTGGGATACAACTGGGAGAGGAAACAGTTACTGGTTTCATCACCAGTATCATTTAACTACTGAAAAAATCACTGAAAAATTATATGCTGGTATAAAGTCTGTAGCTTTCCCTTATACTGGATCTGGATTTGCAAACATTCCTGGTGATTTAGAACGTAAACACTGTTAATGGCTTGAATTTGGTTTATCATTAGCACATCCTAGCCTCTGCTGTGTCCATCCACTGGTGCATTTTATCTGTGCTTCCTGTATTTAGTAAGTTTAGTTACCTGTGAGTGCAGAGCTGTCTCAGGAAATATGTAATCAACTTTTATCATGTGCTGTAGTAAGTGTATGTTGTACTTGCAGCAGGGGATATTGAGATATGTTTGTACTCCATTACTTCACCATTTTATATCTGTACCGTGTACTGTGCAGTCTACAAGTTCATGTTTAGGCTATGGGACATGTGGCTCTGTATCATTCCAAAGGGCTTTTCCTGTCAATATGAAGTTTGTCACAAGCCGGAGAAGATGCCAACAGAAACCAATACATAATGTACATCTAATCTGCATTACTTTACCAGAATCAATGTACATTAAAGCCTGCAGGTGAGAACACACAGGTTGTGAACCTGGTGAAGTGCATCTTAAGCTAACACCCTGTGATTGTGGTCATTCAAAAATAAGATTCTACAGAAGCAGAATCTGCACACAGTTTATTTATTTATTTATTACTGGCAAAAAACACCAGTTCACATGAACCTTTTTCAGACTCAGCCTTGTTGCTTAAATGACTTGATCCAGGTCACACACAATGGAAGCTGAGGGATTCAAAGCCTAGACTACAGGAAGCACCTTGTTTGCAGCTCATAGCCTCAGTCCTTTATTCAGCCCATTTTAACAGCTTATTACACTTTCTTCATATATTTATATGTAATAGCAAACTGAACTGCAACATCTTGCTCTCACTATAGTCCTGCTTTCCCAACTTGCATGATTTGCAGACTGAAGCCTTGATAGTTTAAGTTGAGGCTGTTAGAAAGACTGGGATAATTTGGAATGGGAGGCATATCATATTACTTAAATGACTGAATAACAAGAAATACTCTGTATAGCTTCAGGTGTTTCTTTGTATTATCTTTGTTCAGTAAGCCCATTTTAGTTTTTCATCTTCTACTTAAGAAGGCTGGGCTAATTGAAACTTTTGTTTCTGTGTCTCCACAGCTGCTGCACTATATATAAGCTAGTAGGTGAGTGTAAGCCATACCTTTTCACAAAATGTCCAGATTTTTGCTTCATATTTTTGGTATATTCCTAATAAAATTTGTGTTTTTTTTGGCAAATCATTGAGAGCTGAAGTCACTAAATAATTACAGACATTTGAGTTTCAGACTTCATATCCTTTGGAAAAATGCATGCTGAAGGAAAACCTGATGTCCTTACATTCACTGCTGCAGTATTTATTACAAATGGGATTCCCTGCCGTGAAGCCCACCGACCAACAAGTTTACGAAAGTCTACCTTTGCTTTAAGGTACGCTGAACATCACCTACACACTCCTTGCATAGAGTAGGGCATAAAGGTGATGTTCAGGAGTACCATCCTCAGAACTTTTTTACCGCCAGTCTGAACGCTGTTTTTAACCATCGGTCTGTTACCTCTGTCTGATTTTTAACATTTTTCTGTTTGTTGGCATTGCGATGATTACTCCTGTTTGCTGAAGTCCTTACCATTGCAGAGAAGTACCAAGTTGGGTTTTTTTGGTTACTTTTTCTGATTGGTTTGTGGTGTTTGGAGTTGTTGTCATCCAGAAAGGGTAAATGCCAGTGTGTGAGACTGATTCCCCACTGCCACGATTAGTGGGTTTTTTTTGCCTAGGTGCCCCTCACAACCATACGTCTTTGTCAGTTTGTCAGCATTTGTCCCCAAAACCCTTCATAGTGGGCTTTCTTCCCTTTCATTGTATCTTGAGAACCAGAGTCTTAAGCTTCTTGCTGCAGATAGTATGATTGGAGCTTCCTGCCCAGAGGGTCAGCCGTCAGGGAAGAAGAAGGTGCATAAGGTAAGTCTGGAATCTTCCGCTGTCCAGCCTCTGCCAGGAGTTTCTCCCAAGGTTATTACAAACCCGGGAACTCGCCTGGTTGTATTGTCTAGATTCCTCTACTATGTCTGGGTTGGATGTCATTAAGGATCTGATGGGCAGCACGTTTGATGAGGCTTTGCTGGTGTCTCTTTCAGGCGTTCAGAGGGAACCATGGCTGATTATTTCTGAGGGGTGCAGTTTCTCTTTAGAGAAGAAGTTCCTACTGCAGTTGTGGAATGCCATCCTGTGCCCAGGCCTTCACAGGTTTCTAGGATGGATGTCCCCTTAAAAAAGAAACAGAAAACTAATCCTGTTTCTTCTGCTCCTAGGGATCCACAAAGTAAGTGGCAGGCCTTTACTCAGGGGTTATTTAATGCTTTACTATTGTTGAGGCCTCCTCAAGAGGTTTCGGTTCCTGCTTCTCCTTGGTCCTCTTCTTTTGAATTCTTCTGAGGTGGATTCTGTTGGTGACTCTCTTGCTTATTCTACCCAGATTCCTTATCTCTTAGACTACGGCTCTGAGGAAGAGGAGGACTCTCATACTCTAGATAACCTTCTGCGGAAATTTCTTTTGGGAGCACAATCTCTAGGATGATGAAATTATTAAGTGGGATTGTGCCCCAGTTTCGAATATCCATAAGCGGTACTATGCGTTACTGCAGATGGAATCTCCTAAACCTGTGACCATTCCTCCTGCCTTGGCTACTTTATTGGATTGTTTTCCAATGCCTCTAAAGCGGCGGATTCTCTGCCCCTTGCACCCAAGAAGACTGATAGGTTTTATAGGTGCCTGAGGATTGTTTCTTTTTCATTTAAATGTCCTACTGCTGATTCCTCTGTGGTGTCTGTCGCCTCTGGTAAGCCATCTCAGTTGCTTCCTTTGTCCAAGTTACTGCCTTCTGACAAGGACAGTAGAGCCATGGATAGGCTGGGTAAGAAGGCTTATACTTCGGCTACCCTAGCTTTTAGGGTTATTAATTATCAGACCCATATCTCTAGGTATGTCTTGGCTGTTCTTTCTCAGGCTTGTCAGCTTCTTTCTGATCTTCCAGACTCTGCGAGTAAATCTTCTGCTCTTTTCTTGGTTTGGAACTTCCTCTCAGGTAGTAAATCTTCTGCTCTTTCCTTGGTTTGGGACTTCCTCTCAGGTAGTTCGTCATTCTGTCAAATGTAGTTATGATGCAGCAGATGCCTCTTCTAGGGCTGCTGTTTTTGGTTCAGTTCTGAGGAGGTATTCTTAGCTTTGGCTTCAACCTTTACTGGATGATGTTAAGGCTAAGTTGATGGGTGCTCCTTTAGATAATAAACTTTTGTTTAGGGAAGTGGCTGCTGGTTTATTTAAGTCTCTTCAGGACAAAGGGAAGGTTTTACAAAAGCTTAAACATGTCTTTGTTTCTCCTGTGCCTAAATATCAATGGAACTACCCTTCTAGGCCAGCCTTTGTTCGTAGGCAGCCTCGCCCTCCTTCTAAAGGTAAAAAGGGTGGTAGACAGACTCCACCTGCTAAGGCCACTCAGACTGCAGGGATTCTTAAGCCTTTCTTTCCTGATAAACCAGGTGCTGCCTGACTGTTCACCTGTTCCCAGCCACATTCCTCTTTCTCTTCGCCTTTCTGTTCCTGTTTGGCTCTGTGTCACCCAGGATTCTTGGGTTCTGTCAGTCATCCAGCAGGGGTACTTCATGGTCTGGATTTCCCACCCTCCTTTTACGGGCATTCCTCAGCCTCCTCAGGAACAACTTCCTTTTTTCCCAGAGGTTCTTCGAGACCGCTTGTCTCAGGGTGCTATTCAGGAGGTGCCTCTGTCCCAAAGGGAGAAGGGGTTTTATTTAGGAATATTTCTACTGCCAGAAAAGAAGGTCCTTGAGGCCTATTCTAGACCTGTATCAGATCAACACCTTTCTGAAGGTGCCTTCCTTTTGGATGTTGTCCCTTCAGTCCCTTTTTCCTCTTTTACTCCCTCAGGCTTTTCTGGTGTCTCTGGATTGCAAGGATGCTTGTCTCCATGTTCTGATCCATCCTCTTTTCAGCAGATTTTGCATTTCTCTATTGCTTCCTGGCATTTTATGTTCTGTGCTTTGCCCTTTGGCCTTTCTACTGCCCCAAGAGTATTCACAAAATGCCTTGCTCCTGTGATTACTTTTTGCAGACTTCAAGGGATCCAAATCTTTCCTTACTTGGATGACCTGCTGATTCAGGCATCCTCTCCAGAGGTCCTTTTGCAATATCTTCATTTTACCATTTCTCTTCTTCAGAGCCTGGAGTTCACGATAAACTTCAAAAAGTCTTGCCTGACTCTTTCTCAGGATGACGTCTTTCTGGGTTGCAGGATTCAAAAGGTGCCAATGCTGGCACCCCATTCTCCTCTGAAGGCCGTAACTCTCATTTCTTTCTTTCAAACTCTTCTTCCCCTGGCCTCCATTACAGCCAGGGAGTTTCTGAGGCTCTGGGGTTCATGGCTTCCACCATTCCAGTGCTCCTTTTGGCCAAACTCCACATGCAGATGTTCCAGTGGTTTCTGAAGTCAGTGTGGCTTCAACATGCACATTCCACTTCTGTGGTGGATTCAGCAGTTGTTTCTGAATCCAGGGCTCCCTTTTCAACCTCCTATACCCTCTCAGGATCTGTTCACAGACACTTCAGATGTGGGATGGGGAGCAATGCTTGGCTCCCTGAGAGTTCAGGGAGTGTGGTCGCCTTGTCAGCAGGAGGAGCACATCAACATCAAAGAGATGAGACCTCTTCTGCTGGCTCTTCAGGCCTTTCATCCTCTCTTTTCTCTGGGGCCTCTCAAGATGTTCACAGACAATACCACAGTTATGTGGTATATCAACAAACGGGGGGGGGGGGGTGTACAAGATCTTACTGTCTTTGCCGGCTGGCACTTCTAGTATGGGATCTGGCTATCCAGTATCAAGTAACTCTCCGGGCAGTTTACATTCCTTCAGATCGGAACGTTGTGGTCCTTCACTCAATCCCATGAGTGGGTGCTTCACAGGGATGTGTTTCTGGACATTGTTCATCAGTGGGGTACTCCTCAAGTAGATCTCTTTGCCTCCCCTATGAACAGACAGCTTCCTTTGTTTTGTGACAGAGTCCCAGGTCCTCTGGTATGGAAGGTGAATGTCCTGTCATTTTGTTGGAAGGGGATGTTTCATTATGCATTCCCTCCCCTTCCTCTAATTCTGAGAGTCCTGTTCAGGATTCAACAGGATGCTCCCAAAATCTTGTTGATGACTCCCTTTTGGCCGTGATAGCACTTGTTCTCTCTACTTCTGCATCTAGCCATGGGCAATCATCACAAGTTACCTCACAGGGTGGATCTTCTCACACAAGACAAGGGGTCTCTCATCCATCCCCACCTGTCCACGCTTCAAATGACACTGTGGGTGATAGGGTTTTGATCCTTCATAGACACCTTTTTTCTGAGGACATGGTGCACATCCTGCAGGAGGTCAGGAAACCTACTACTAGGAAATCCTACTTGTCCAAATGGAGGGGGTTTTCTATTTGGTATCTTTCTCGTGACCTGGACCCACTTTCTGTGGATGTTCCTTTGGTTCTCTCTTATTTGTGTGAGTTGCTCAATGCTGGTTTGGCCTATTCCTCTATTAAGGCCCACTTATCAGCTCCTTCTGCTTGTCTGTCTTTAACTCCCCCATTAGTTTCTAGATTTGAGCAGTTTCTTAAAGGTGTCCTTAATATTAGACCTCCCAGGAAGCCTGTTCCTCCTCCCTGGGATCTTAATTTTGTTCTGGACAAATTGACTCAGTCTCCTTTTGAGCCTGCAGCTTCAGCTTCCTTACAACATTCTTCTTGGAAGACAGTCCTTTTGTTAGCTCTTACTTCTGCCAAGCGGGTGCCTGAGTTGCAAGCCCTTATGGTTTGTCCACCTTTTTTGATATTTCATAAGGACAGGGTTCCCTTGCATACTAATCCTTCTTTCATGCCCAAGGTGGTTAATGAGTTGTCACTTAATCAGTCTGTTACTTTACCTACTTTTTCCTCTCTCCACAATCTGACAGTGAGAGGGTGTTGCATACCTTAGATGTGCATAGACAGCTCAGATTTTATTTGGATCAAATGAAAGCTATCAGAAAATCTGACCAGTTATTTGTTTTCTTTCATCCTAGGTCTTAAGCAAACTTTTTCCTCATGGACTTCAAAGGCTATTTCCTTTTGTCACACTTTTCATGGCGAGAGCCTTCCTTCTTCTGTTAAGGCTCATTCTGCTAGAGCTGTGGCTTCTTCTGGTGCTTTTTTCAAAGGCTTAAACACTAATTCAATTCTTGAAGCTGCTACGTGGACGTCTGTACAA
>NC_056747.1:1237893796-1238073796 GCF_019279795.1 Protopterus annectens
CTTACTGAGGTTGCCTCGTCGGCGCCTACCCCGGCACCGATGACTACGGCGCCATCTACTACCTCAGTTCTGATCAATTTGTCTGCCTCTGTCTCAGCACCAATGTCACCCACCTCAGCTCCAATGTCGGTTCCGACAACAACTTCGGAACCATTTTTGACATCGACCCCTGTTGTGACTTCGGCTCCGAGCATGTTCTCGGCTCCAACCATACCGCTGTTGCTTGTTTCTAAATTGGAATCGTCGGTGCCATTCTGTGATACACCACGGACCTGATACTAGTCGCCTGTGGATCCATTTGCCGGACAAGCCTGCAGCCCCTTTTAGACCGGCCTGAATCCCCCTCAGGGGCATCTGTGAGATCCACCAGGAGCCTTTCAGAATTGGATGTGGTGCGCCTTTTTGACCAGCTGCTGACCATCAGGGGAATTTCAAATTTGCCTAGACCCACTCCAGGCTTTGGGTCTATTACTCCAGCGACCCCTACATACTCTCCTCCCTTGGATCCCTTGGTTCCAAGGCTCATATATCCGACATTTTCCAGAAGACCCCCTTCCTCGGCACCGACAACGACAGTGTCTGAGGCCCCGAGGCCCCTTTGGGTGTTGGTTCCGTTGGAACCCACCCTCCCTCAATCTCTTGCTTGTGGGGGTGGAACATCTTGTTCAGGTTTCGATTCCAACTGTGTTGATGGTCCCGACTTCAGATCTGAGGGTGACTACCGCTCCGAGTTTGCTTGAAGCTTCGTCCTCGGGGGTGGACCATGTAGAGCAGGGTGTGACCCCGGTTCCGATTTTGTCTTCTTTGGTTCTGGGCTCCCACTCCTCTTCAGGCGGGCCCGCTTTCTGGGTGATGGAGAGGGTGCTTGCTTCTAGCAATCCTCTTATGTCAGTTATCCCCCAAGGTCCTTCTGTGCCGCAGCTGTCAAAGGCCACCCCCCCCCAGGACTCCGAGAGCACAAGGCCCAGGAAACCCCTGTCCAGGGTATTTCCCTTTCTGAGTCTTCTTCGGATGCTCCCACTGAAGAACCCCCTCGGAAACGGGCATGTAAGAGGAAACACCTGGACTCCCCAGAGGAGTCCCTCACGGAAAATACGGACTATGATGATGGGAAAGGATCCCCACGGTCACCCCCTGACGATGTCTTCTTCTGAGACATCATGGAAATCTTGAAACAGAGGGGTGACTGGAAGCCCTCCAGTCCTTCCTCTGAGGAATCCGCATTCCTGCAGGCCTTTCGCTCTTGGCCCTCTACTTCTTGGTTGATCCCCCCTGCCAATGTGTTGGTTAAGCTTATCATGCAGCAGGCATGGAAGAACCTGGACTACATTGAGGCCATCCCCAGGAGATCAGACAAGGTACTTTCCCCTCCAGAGGATCAACCCCATTGGTCTAGAGGTTTGCCAGTAGACGCTATGGTGGTGGCGGCAGCCACGAAAAAGGACCTTACGGAAGAGAATCCTGCTGTTTATTAGCCCATTAGAGAGTCCCAGGCAGTGGACAGGTTAGGGAATTGAGTTTTTGCATCAGCTACCTTTGCAGTTAGGTCTCTGAACTTTTTGGCACATTTTATGAGGCTCTAGAGAGATCTTATCCCTGAACTCTCCAGAACACTCGCGGGCCATGTATCGGATGAAGCACGAGATAAAGTTGCTTCCCAACTTGCCACCCTAGAGTCAATATCCAATTCATCCATGAGGTTGCTGTCACAAGCAACTGAAGTAGCAGCTAGAGCTGCGCGTGCATGCGTAGTCATGAGACGCCACGCCTGGATGTGCATTTGTGACCTCGCGGACTCCTTCAAGTCTTCCTTTTTAAATGCCCCTATCGAACCATCAGCTTTGTTCGGTGCTAAGGTCAAGGATACATTAGCCAGGTGCAAGCAGGATGGGAAGACCTTGTCTGCCATTGACCTACGCTTTTCCAAACCTCAGCATTCCTTCTCCAGGAATCAGAGGAGCGGGAAGATGTGGCACAAGAAGACTCAAGGTCCTTTCTGTGACGCACGTGGTGAGGACTCCTCCAGAGGCAGAGGGGGTTCCAATAATGGAAGACACCCCTTTCGGGGCAGAGGGGGTCCCTGGAACCAGGGCTCCAGAGATTCCTTATAGGGTAGACCATATCAGTGCTCCTGAAGCGTTGCCCGATTGCTTTCCTGTGGAAGCAGTCTGGGCACGTTTTTCTCTGCATCAAGCTTGTTGGCTCACTATTACAAACGATCAGTGGATGCAGCGAATCATTACCAGAGGCTACCATATTCCCCAAATATCTTATCCAAGACCTCCGAAATCCCTTCCCGATGTTCCACCCAGTCAAAGGGAGGAGACAGCTTCCAAAATACAAAAGCTATGTTAAAAACGAGCCATCCAACAGGTCCCCCGAGATCACTGCAGATCAGGGTTCTACTCAAAATTCTTTTTGGTGCCAAAGAAAACGGGACTGAAGGCCCATTCTGGATCTCAGCCAACTAAACAAATTGGTAGTTCAGACAAAATTCCATATGGTCACAATTCAAACCATCCTTCCCCTTCTGCGGGAGGGTGTGTGGATGTGCTCATTAGATCTCTGGGATGCGTATTATCATATCAAGATGGACAAGTGCTCCAGGAGCCTCCTTCACTTCTGGTTGGGAGCCAGTCACTACCAATTCAGAGCCCTGCCTTTTGGTCTCTCAACGGCCCCCAGAGTGTTCACGAAATGCCTTGCAGTGGTAAGAGCTCATCTGAGACTTCAGCGATTCTAGGTGTTTCCATACCTAGACGATTGGCTCCTCTCTGCCCCCACCAAGCGTCCACTGGTCAGGGCCCTCAGCTACACCCTGGTTCTAGTGGGAGTCACTGGGCATCACCATACATTGGGAGTAATCCAACCTTCAACCCTTACAACAACTGGAATTCATAGGGGCAATATTCAACATCCAGTCAAGCCTGATCTCAGTTCCTCTTCACAGGCTTCAGAGGATAAGGGCACAGGTTCAAGTGATACTCTGTAGAAAAAAGGTGTCGGCAAGGGAAGTTTTCCAAGCCTTGTGGTCTATGGCTGCAGCCATCCCTATTGTTCCCTTAGCCAGACTACACATGAGATTACTACAATGGTTCCTTCAGGCCCAGTGGATACCCAGTCTTCACCCCCTGAGCTCACAGATTCTCATCACCAACATTTGCAAACAAGATATCCTCCGGTGGGTGAGTACAGATGAAAATCTTTGGTGTCGCCCCTTCCATGCTCCACAGCCCAGCGCCATGGTGACCATGGATGCTTCCCTGATAGGGTGGGGGTGCCACTTCCAGGGAAAGTTGGTCCAAGGCATGTGGTCCGATGTAGAGGTCAACTTGCATATCAATGTCCTGGAGTTAAGAGCGGTGCTATTGGTGTTGCAAGCTTTTCATCCGCTCCCTCTGTCTGGAATGATTGCTGTCCAGTCGCAGGGACGTCGGGAGGCATACGCACTGTACTGAAATCAGTACAACTTATGTAGAAGGGGGGTAGCATTTTAAATGTTCACTTTTCTTTGTTTTCGCGCTTTACTGCACGATGACGTCAGCGCAGACAGTAGCTCCAGCCTCCGCACATGTATTTCCGGCCGACCAGCCAGTAGCGCATCAGGGCAGCCAGTCAGGAGCTCCGCACATGTATTTCCGGCCAACCGGCCAGTTCAAATGCTTTAGGAGGAAGCGTTAACTTCATGCTTTCCGAAGCGGATCCGTTATGGTGGTTTCACGAGTCACAACCAAGGGTGCCAGCTCAAATGCTTAGAAGGAATATAGATTGGAAATTAATAGAATAAGAAGGTGGCATCATAATGGGGATGTTACAAGTGCAAGACCTTTTTGCTGACAGGTATGTTTTAAGGTGGTTTTAAATTGCAGGCAAAATGAGATATTTCTAATGTTTGTTGGGAGAGAGTTTCACAATTTAGCAACATATACAAAGTATGAGTCACCACTAGGAGTTTTAGATTTTTGAGTAAGCATTAAGTGTTAGTTCAGTGAACTCACGTCTCTATGAGGTGAGCTCAATAACTGTCTGGTGGCACACCATCGGCCTGGGCTGTAGAGGATGCTGTGGGAGTGTAAGGTAATAGATTTAGTGGCTCGTGTGAGTTAAGGGACTGACAGTGATGTGTTCAGTTAATGTTATTTGCAAATGTCAAGTGATATCAGACAACCTCTCAAGTTTGGCTGAATGGACTACATGCTAGTCAAAACTGACAAGGCATACAGGAGATTAGGAAGTAGAGGTGCTTCAGCTGTGGTCTTTGTGCATGGTCTGATGTAAGAGGTTTGACTTCATAAAGAAGTCCTACTTTATGCTTGCTTTTGTGAAGAGCATAATGGATATACTGATCGAATCTTAATGTGTGGTCAGTAATTATACCCAGTAGTTTCATGTTTTGTACTAGTTCAAATCTAGTATTACTGACATATTTTTAAGTCATACTGGTTTCATTGGCGGATTGGAGGTGAAAATAATTTTCTTTGGACTTACATTTACTTTTTATTGCTGAAGCCATTTTTCAGTTTTTATAAAGGAATACTGTAGGCCATCTTGGTGCTGTGTGACTGAAGAGGCAGCGATACTAGTGTTGAATCACCTGCATTTTGCATTGTGTTTGATAGGAGAGGCTGCATGCATTTTAATTATAAATATATTAAAGAACAATGGTGCTAATATTAAACCTTGTGGCACACCTAATACTGTTTCCTGAGGTGCTGACAGCTTATCTGCCCAGGGTAACCAGTGTGTTGGGTGGTTAAAAATTGCAGATTTTTGCCTCATATTTGATCTAATCAATATCTGTATTGTATCTATGGCTTTTAAATATTGCAATGCTTGAAATTTGATGGTGCAGTGGTAGCAACGTAGCATTGATGCCTCACAGCTGTAGGTTCTTGGGTTTGGTTCTTGGCTGGGGTGCCTTCTTTGTGGGGGGGGTCTGTATCTTCTCCCTGTGTTTGTGTGGGTTTGCTTTTGTGTCCTCCCATGTTACAAAGACATGTCTGCATTATTTTTTCCTGGGCCTCTGCTGAGAATTGTGTTTTTTTTTTTTTGTTCCAAGTCAGACTGTCCTGTTTAACAAATTGGCAGGCATTTAAATTTCAGACTTCAGGTTTCTGAATATTTACTTCCTTATATATTTGATGGTGCAGTGGCAGTATTGTTGCCTCACAGCTGTAGGTTTTCTGGTTTGATTCTTGGCTGGGGTGCCTTCTGTGTAGAGTCTGCATCTTATCCCTGTGTTTGTGACATAGTAAAACAACTTTATATTCTAGCAATAAATATATACTAACACAACCTTTTTTATGGCAATTGTTTTAAGTTATGACTGAAATTTGTCCTTATTTTTGGGACTGTAATACCCTGTTATTGGCTTTGTCCAGGTTTTTTGTGCTAAGGTTGACCGCTATGGCAAGAACTGAATTCACTGAATATGTTTGAGGGCTGTATTCCCTCATTACTGGGTTTGTCCAGGTGTTTTGTGCTAAGAGGTTGACAGCTATGGTGAGAACTGAATTAATTAAATGATAGCCATTTAAGTTTCAGTCTTCCTCTTTCACAAAGCAGGTGATTTGGCATAGTGGTATGTTCTGACTGTTTTGCACAGTGACCTTGGCAGTAAAATGTATGATGGTAACACAGCATTTTATTCTAGCAGCTTTCCAAGATTATACAAGCAATGTTTAATGTGTTCTGTTTTTTGCCCTTTTGACCCACCCCAATAAATTTGGCTTTTTCCAGACTTCTTGTGCTGCAGAGTTGAGATGTAGTTGAGTATTGCGTAGATTTTACAAGGAACTGAGAGCTGCAGGGGAAGAGAAGTTTAGTGCTGATTATGCTAAGTCGGCTCACATTGCTAGTAGCACAAAATGTTGTGTACTTGCTTTTAATGCAGAAGGTTGTTGGTTCTACTCCCATAAGGGGTGAATGCTGCTTTACTGAAAGTTAAGACACTAACTATGAGCCTGTTATCAGTTTGCCATCCATTTCCTATTGCAATATTACTAGCTTATTAATATAATTTAGGCAATTTATTCCTCAGGGGCATCGGACACTATTTTTCAGTGAAGTCATGAAATATAAAGGTGATTGCTAGCAGCAACCTCTTCCTTAGTTTTAGATTTATTTAACGTGGAATTATTTAGATGACTTTTTTTACTACTTCAGAGATTGTGCATATTTACTGATAATGGTGGACTGTAGAAGTTTGACTAGACTTTTATGATGGAAATGTTCTGAATTGGGCAGTTTTGTTTCATTGTTTACTGGAAAAATGTTCAAAGCAATAGGAAGGTGTATCAAGCACATGTATGTTTCATATGCAAGGGGCTTATGATTTAAAAGCAGCCCAGAATTATCTGCCACGGGTAAAATATATTTTTCTTTGAATGTGGGTTTTAATGTTTCAATGAATGTGAGTTTCAAGGGCAGAGAAATTTTAATGCCAAGTTTGTTTAGCAGATGTCTTAGTGTTTGTGCTGTAAAATGCAAAATAAAACTTTCAAATGAAGTTCAAATCATCATAGAAGTAAATCAATATGCACACTAGTGTTTATGGTAAATGGAGTGAAATAGCAAAGTAATGGATCATTGGAATGGCTGCAGGGGGAGGCTCCATTCGACCATGGTTTTGTGAGGGGGGAAGGGCGGCAAACTTAGACAGCCCCAGCTGAACTATACCTCCCAACTGTCCAGATTTTCAAAGAATGAATAGATTTTTTGCTTATTTTTGGTTTGTTCCTCAATTTGTGGTTTTCTGGCAAATGATTTAGGAATTAAGTCACTAAATAATGACACTAGTTTCAGACTTTATAACCTTCAGAAAAATGCATGCTAAAATAAGACCTGTTCTATCAACTGTCCCAGTTTATACAAGAGCAATTTTTAGTACTGTTTAAATGTTCCCTCAATATATTTGGCCTTGTCCAGATTTATTGCATTAACAGGTTGAGGGGTACATGCAAATTGCTTTATAGAATTAGGCATAGCCAAACCTCAACTGTCCTTGATTTTAGCTCAAAATGTTGCTCTTCCCCTAATGATCCCTCCACAAAATAGCAATTCTGGAAGAAAACATAGAGCGTTTACTTTTATAAATAACTGTAATTATCAGTTATACATTACTTTTATTTCAGAAATGCATCAGCTGCTCTAAGTTAACTGTGCTCATATTAAAATGGTGTCCCTCCTTTGACAGGTTCCTAGCTGTATTGTCTGGCAATTTTTATATTTTTGCATCACATTTTTGGTCCGTTTTTCATAAAATTGCAGTTTTCTGGCAAATTAGTGGAAAATTGTTAAAGACTGAAGTTAGAAAATAATGCAGACATTTCAGTTTCAGATTTCATACCATTCAGAAAATTTGTACTGATGCAAGACCTACTACTATTATCTTTCTAAGTTTATAAGAGCAATATTTAAAAAAAAATGTCCTTATTTTTGGGCCTTTGCCTCAGTTGATTTATGAGTTTGTTGCTGTAAGAGGTTGAGAGGTGTGTGTGTGTGGTAGGTAGCATACCTCTCAACTGTCCAAATTTTGCAGAATGTCCAGATTTTTGCCCCATAGTTCTGTTCCTCATAAATTTTGTGATTTTCTAGAAAATCATTGAAGGCGGAAGTTGCTAAATGACAGACATTTGAGCTTCAGACTTCATGTCCTTTAGAAAAATTCATACTAGCACAAATCCTGTTCTAGCAACTTTCTAAGTTCACGAGAACATTATTTAACATCTGTCCCTGTATTTTAGGCTTTGTCCATATTTCTTGCACTAAGAGGTAGGTAGGGGTGTGTGTGTGTGTGAATGAAACATCCTAGTTAGTGGTAGCAGGTGGTTAGTAATTTACTCAAGCTCAAAACCTGTACCTTAGTTACAGAAAACAAAAGCATAAAGTCTCTACCCCAACTACCATGCTGCATTTTTCAAAGAACTGACATTTCAGGTTAATTTTCAATTCAAGGAACCGAGTTTGAGTGAATTTATATTATATTACTGAAGAGGCATTACAGCGAATGCCTCCATCGACACTAAAAGAGCGAACCGTGAATTACGAGAATGGCCGTAGCTTGGCTGGGGAGGGGGGTAGCAGTTTGAGAGCTGTCAGTACAAATTTGAAAATTCTAGCTACACCCCTGTCCAGTCGGACAACATGTCCATGGTCTGGTACATAAACAAACAGGGAGGGACCAAATCCTACCCCCTATGTCGTGAAGCCATGATAATCTGGCAGTGGGCGATAGCTTCCAACCACTTTCTGATCACAACGCATATCCCGGGGAGCTCCAACGTGATTGCGTACAGGCTGAGCAGATGCATTCTCCATCCTCACGAGTGGTCTCTCAACCCGAGTGTGGCGGCGGAAATTTTCAGCTGTTGGGTCCAGCCATGCTGCAACCTTTTCGCCTCCCCCTCAAACAGAAAATGCAGCAGCTACTTTGCCCTCTTTCCCCTCTCGGGGAGTAACCGAGAGACACTTTGAATCACGATTGGCCCACAGGTCTCCTTTATGCTTATCTTCTGATTCCTCTAATCCCCCTTGTTCTAAGGAAAGCTATTCGGTTGAGAAGAAAAGTTATCCTCATTGCCTCATTCTGGCCTCGTCAAGTGTGGTTTCCCTTCCTTCGACCTCATCTGTTACAACCTCCTTGGATCCTAGACACTCATCAGGACCTCATATCTCACCCACAAGGGCTGACTCCCCTGAATCTGTCCACTCTCAAGCTGACAGCTTGATTTCTCCACTTCCGTTAGTTGCCAGGCAGGAAACCCTCTCTTCACCCGTACGTGATATATTATCTTGGCCTCTCATAAACCATCCACCAGGAAACTTTACAGGGACAAATGGAAAAGATTCTCTATTTGGTCACATAATCAGAAGCTAGACCTGTTCTCAGCCCTCGTAGCCACTATTCTTCATTACCTGGCTGAACTGTTTGACAGTGGGGCCTCAGCTTCTACCATTCGAGTCCATCTAACAGCTGTTTCCAATTTCCATAATGGGTCAGATGGAGTCCCACTTATTTCCTCTCACCTTTGCAAGAATTTCCTCAAGGGTATTTTCCACAGCAGGCCTCCCATCAGGCAGTCGGTGGAGACATGGAATCTGTCCTGGGTTTTGCAGTCTCTTTCTTTGCCCCCTTTTGATCTGGCTGCGACGTGATCTAAAATTCTTGTCATGGAAATCTTTATTTCTGGTGGCTATAACCTCAGCCAGACGAATTTCTGAATTACAAGCATTATGTATCAAGAGCCCTTATCTGATCTTTTATAAGGACAGAGTATCACTTTGTACTAACCTGTCCTTTCTCCCCATAGTGGTTTCTGACTTTTTGATTAACCAGTCCATTGAGCTCCCTGTGTTCTTCCCAAATTACTCTAACAAGGGAGAATACTGCCCACATTCCTTGGATGTTCATAGACAATTACGTTTCTATCTGGACAGAACTAAATCCTTTTGCAAGTCGGACCAGCTTTTCATCTCCTTTGTGGGTCCTAGAATGGGAGGCACAGTATCGAAAGTTACTTTATCTAAATGGCTCAGGGATTGCATTGCCTTCACGTATTCAATTACGGAGGGATCTAAGCCTGGCCAAATCAAAGCTCACTCAACTAGGGCTGTTGCAACATCTGTTGCCTTCCACTCTAGGGCCACCATGGATGACATTTGTGGAGCTGCCATTTCAGCTAAGCCCCACACCTTTATCAAACATTACAAATTGGATCTGATCTCCAGGGGGAAGAGCGGCCTTTGGTTTAATGGTTCTCAGGAATGTTTTTCCGTAAGGGCCACCCAGGTTCTCCAAATAGCTGGGGACTCGGTCCCATCAGTGATGAATAGGAAGAAGATTAACAACTTCAGATAAAGAAGTTATGTCTTACCATAACGTTCCATCTGAGTTGTTGATCTTCTTCCAGTCATCACACCCTCCCACCGACCCCCTCCAAAGGTTCCTGGCGGATCTTCTGTGTCTTTGTGATATCTTAGGGTTTCTGCGCAGAGATGGCCTCTGACTTATTTCTTCTTCTGTATGTTGCATGCAAACTCGATCTGAGGTAACTGAGTAAAGGGCATTGTGGGTAGAAACTTAGCTCGAGAGTTTTTGGTGCATGCAAGCTTGGTATAAGGCCGACTCGGTTCGGACAGCTCGGAACTGAACCCATCAGTGATGACTGGAAGAAGATCAACAACTCAGATGGAAAGTTATGGTAAGACATAACTTCTTTTTTCATCACCAAAAGAACACCATCCCCACAGTGAAGCATGGTGGTGGCAGTATCATGCACTGGGCTTGCTTCTTTTCAGCTGGAACTGGGGCTTTAGTCAAGGTGGAGGGAATTATGGTCAGTTCCACATACCAGTCACTTTTAGCCTAAAACCTTCAGGCATCTGCTAGAAAACTGAAGATGAAGAGGAATTTCACCTTTCAGTATGACAATGATCCCAAGCATACATCCAAATCAACAAAAGAATGGTTTCACCAGAAGAAAATTAAAGTTTTGGAATGGCCCAAGCAGAGCCCAGATGTAAATCCAATAGAAAATCTGTGGGGTGACCTGAAGAGGGCTCTGCACAAGACATGCCTTCGCAATCTGATAGATTTGGAGCGCTTTTGCAAGGAAGAGTGGGCAAATACTGCCAAGTCAAGATGTGCTATGCTGACAGACTCCTAGCCAAGAAGACTTAATACTGTAATTAAATCAAAAGGTGCTTCAACATAGTATTAGTTTAAGGGTGCACACACTTATGCAACCATTTTTTATTTTTTATATTTTTTTCCCAAACTGATTTATTTGTTTTTCAGTTGAATTGTACAGGTTATAGGCCACATTAAAGGTGGGAAAAGTTTTGAAATTATTTATTGTGGTCTTATTTTTTTATATCACAAAAACCTGGCATTTTAACAAGGGTGTGTACACTTTTTATATCCACTGTATATAGCTCTATATATATATATATATATATATATATATATATATATATATATATATATATGTGTGTGTACATATTATATATATATATATATATATATATATACATATAAAATGTGTGTGTGTGTGTCTGTGCATGCGTGCGTGTGTGTGTGTGTGTGTGTGTATATATATATATATATATATATATATATCTATGTATATTATGTATAAGTTCATAGGTTGGTACTAGGCTATTGGCCCTAGGGCCTGTACAAGCCTAGCCATAACAATTCCCTGGATATTTCTTCCCACAATATTTACTTCCCTGGACCCCTGTCTAGCAGGGCGACTTGACGTGATCTCCAGGGTGAATTTCCTATCTCACATCCCATCATCAAGGTTCTTTTTGAAGAGGGCCAAGGAGGCGCTCTGCTTGACATGTATGGGCAGTCTATTCCAGAGTATGGGGAGTCTCTGGGTCAGGAACCTATCCCTCCAGCATGTTGTGTTCATTGTAATGACAAGGTTTAGATTCCTGGAGTGTGTGGCTCTGAGGGATTGGGATTTCTTTAAGTGGAGCATGTCCAACAGCTCAGGGTTTGACATGGCCATGTATGTTAAGCAGAGATCGCCTCTGAGTAGACGATATGCCACAGAGTATAGCTGCAGTTTTTTAGATGGTCAGCATAGAGCATCTGCTTTAGGCCTGTGATTCTTTTAGTGAGGTATTTCTGCAGCCTTTCCAGCTGTTGCAGATGTCTTGTGAGATACATACCAAATGGGGCACTGTACTCTGTAATGGGTCTATTAGGGATGAGTACAGTGGGACAATGACCTCCTTCTTTCTGGATGAAAAGCTCTTAGTGATGAGGTGTGCCACAGAAGAATTTCCTGACTGTTGTGGCGATGTGGTTATTGAAGGTGAGACCACTGTCCACCTGTGTCCCTAAGTCTCTCATCACACTTTCGGTGTTTAGTGTACTGCCACCTATGTGGTAATTCATGGGTACATGGTTTTTCCCAAAGGGGATAACTATACATTTCTTGGCATTAAGCTTGAGCCCACTGGCACCAAGCATCTGTTTCTGTAAGACCCTTTTGTAGAATATCTACATCATTTGGGGATTCAGTAATGGCTCCCAGTTTGCAGTCATCTGCGAACTTTGTTAGCCAGAGTCACTTAGTGTTGGCCTGTACTTCAGAGAAGTAGATGTCAAACAAGAGCGGTCCCAGGACTGAACTCTGAGGTACTCCACTTGTCTGGAGCTGGATTTGGAGTCGGCTACTTTCACAGTCTGGGTTCTATCAGTAAGCCAGATGGCAACCCATCGAGTAACGTAGGGATTTATGCCCAGCTTAGTAAGTTTATCTATGATTCCAGAGTGGTATGGTGTCAAAGGCCTTGGCGAGGTCCAGATAGGCTGTGTGTGTACACACACACACACACACACACACACACATATATATATATATATATATATATATATGTGTGTGTGTGTGTGTGTGTGTGTGTGTGTGTGTGTGTGTGTGTGTGTGTGTGATGTGTTTGTGTATATATATATATATATATATATATATATATATATATATATAAAGTGTATGTTTGTGTGTGTGTTTATGATTGTGTGTGTATATGTGTATGTGTGTATATATATGGATCCCTATCACAACACCGACACGCCACAAACCCGACACTCAAAACGACACCAAAACACCGAAAATGCACAAAACCGACAACTCACAAAACCGAACACCATAACACCGACACCCAAAACACTGACACACAAAACGTAAACTACACATAACACTCAACTATACATGCACTAACCCTAACCCAAACCCTAACCCTAAGGTCCGACACTACCGCACACTTACCCTACCCGCACCCTAACCCTAATTCACTTAACCCGCCACTAAACCTACACTGCGTCACTATCGCACACTTACCCTACCCGCACCCTAACCCACTTAACCCGCCACTACACCTAAAGTCCGTCACTACCGCACACTCACCTTTCCCGCACCCTAACCCTAAATCCCACACTGTCTCACACTTACCTGTCCGCTCCCTAATGCTAAATCCCTCACTATCGCACACTTACCTGTCCACTCCCTAACGCTAAATCCCTCACTAGCACACACTTACCTGTCCGCTCCCTAACGCTAAATCCCTCACTGGCACACACTTACCGACTCGCGCTCACACGTTGCCCATGTCGGTGTTTCGGCTGTCGGGATTTCACATTGTCGATCATCTGACTCGTCGGTCTTCTCGTGACGGTCTTCTTAGCGTCTGTGTTTCAGCGTGTCGATGAAGTCAAGGGGACCCATATATATATATATATATATATATATATATATATATTTGTGTGTGTGTGTGTGTGTGTATATATATATATATATATATATATATATATATATATATATATATATATATATGTGTGTGTGTGTGTGTGTGTGTGTGTGTGTGTGTGTTAGTGTTTAGGAGTGCTGCCACCCAACAGTGGCTACAAAGGTGCCATCTTTATTGCTAGTAAATCATGGAGTTGAATTTCTGATTCATTGTTTCCGAAACTAAGGGCTTTAGAAGGCAACTAATACTGTTTCACTAGTGTGGCATGAATGTCTGCAGACTCATAATCTCTTCCTTACAGAGCACAGGAGGACTAATTAAAGTTTTGTAAAATATTCCGTACTAAGTTTTATTCGGCAGTTATTCACATTTTATTTTTGACCCTACATCAGTTCCCAAATATTTATACGCTCCCTCTTGCTTAAGTTCTTTTATATCACATTCTTGTCCCAAACTGATGTTTTCTTGGTGATGCAGTTTTCCTGCTTTAAAGGTTTTTGCACATTCATCTAGACCAAATCACATACTTATATCATCTGAAAAAATGTTGACTACTTGCAGTTGTACTTTCAGTTCCTCATCTGATGAGCTGTACAGTTTTAAATCATCTACAAAGAGAAGATGATAAGTTTTTACACTTTGTTGCTTTCTGGGAGCCAAGTTATAGCCATGACCTAATCTGTTAAGCAGACAGTTTAATGGGCTAAGGGCAAGCCAAAAGAGCAGTGGTGACAGAGAGTCACCCTAAAATATCCCCCTTTGGATTTTTATCCCTGGAATAATCATTTGTCCTTTACCATGTCTTAACTGCAGTGCTTTGCCAATGTTTTACAGTCATTGCGATGTAGTTTATCAGTGTAGGGTGTATCTTATACATTTTTAACCACTCTTTTGTCCATGAATGTGGAATACTGTCAGATGATTTTTGTTGTCACTCCAGGCCTTTTTCTTAGATTCTTCCCCTTTTTACAGTTCTCCACTATGACTTTATTTAGCAACAAATGACTTTCTTTTATTGCCCTTTTGTTCTACTGCCGTAATTGAGTTTTCTTCTAAATGACTATAAACTCTATTGGCATCAATTTTGTCTATAGTTTATACGTTGTCAGAAGGCAAGTTATTGGTCTGTAATTTTTAGTGTAGCTTGCAGGTTCACTCTTAAGGAGGAGCTTTGTTTTGCCTGTAAGCCAGGTTGGTGTCTGTTCAGGGAGCACATATAAATAGTTCTTACTCATAGCTAAATCTTCATACAAATATGTTAATACTTTTAAGTTCACTGAAAAAGGCACAAAACACAACGAATAAATAAAAAAGATCCAACCACGAATGAAGGCAGAATGACCTTTATATACTATGTACAAGCGCTTTCATCTGGACAAGACTTCATCAGATACAAAAAACACAGGTGCTACAAAAAACTTATATAATGCCTCATGAAACAATCAATTAAACTTTTAAAGAAACACACACATAAAAGATATACATATGTAAAAATGTACTAATATAGAATGCTTTTAACCAAAAACATGGACATAAGTAAAAAACCAATTATTTCTACAATAAAATTCATGTTAAACCCTAGCTGCTTTGGCTAGTAAAACTGGTTTAATACTAATATATTCATTAAGACCAGGAGCAATATGTGCCCTCAGCCTAAATTGCCATTTAAGTTCTTTATTTAATAAAATATATTAGTATTAAACCGGTTTTACTAGCCAAAGCAGCTAGGGTTTCATGAGGCATTATATAAGTTTTTTGTAGCACCTGTGTTTTTTGTATCTGATGAAGTCTTGTCCAGACGAAAGCGCTTGTACATAGTATATAAAGGTCATTCTGCCTTCATTCGTGGTTGGATCTTTTTTATTTATGTTAATACTTTCAGCCAGAAGTTAGGTACTGTATCTGGCCCTGGGGTTTTCCAATTAGATGGCTTTTCTTAACTTCGTTTCAATCTCTCTGGGTGTTACTTCATCCCATTTCATATCCTGGACCTTTAAACTTCTTATTCTTTCTTTTACTTCTTCTATCCGTTTATCATTGTTGTTATGTTCCACAGGATCTTCATAGATACTTCTCCAAAATGTATCCACTTCCTTTTTTTGTGGCGGTCTTTCAATTCCTTTTACCGTGTTTCCCACTACTCTTTAAAACTTTTTTGGGTCATCAGTAAATTACTTATTTTGTACTTTTCCTTTATATTTATGTGTGTATCTTCTACGTTTTTCTACCTGTGCTGATATTTTTAGTTTATTATATGTGATAGTGCACGATAAATCCTGAGCTGTTATAATACTGTGCATTGCTTTTGTCACGTCTGTCTTTCTGAGTATTTTTGTTGATCTGTTCCCTCTTCTATACTCTTCTAACAGTGACGCATCTTGCCTCACTTGCTTTATAGTTTTCACTGTTCGATACTTCCATGATGGTATTCGATTTCTCCCTTTCCTTTCCCTTACTACCTGTGTTCTTGTGGTAGAATTTTATCTGTTATTAATTTAGCTGCACAATGTGTCCACGGTGGTGCAGCGGTTAGCGTTGCCGCCTCACAGCAAGAGGTTCTCTGGTTCGATTCTCAGCTGGGGTGCCTTCTGTGCGGAGTCTGCATGTCCTCCCTGTGGCCACGTGGTTTCCCCGGGTGCTCCGGTTTCCTCCCACATCCCAAAGACATGCAGTAGGTGGATTGGACACTCTAAATTGGCCCTAGGTGTGAGTGTGTGCGTGTGTTCCTTCTGTGGAAGGTTGAGCGCCGGGCTGGCAACTCGACACCGTAAAACTCTACTGCCAATCATGAGTGGACATATGATCCGCTGTGGCGACCCCTAACTGGGAAAAAGCCGAAAGAAGAAGAAGATTAATTTAGCTGCACAATAATATATCCTGTTTACTTCTGTAATATCACATGGATCTCTGTGGACAGTCCTAAGTACTGTGTTCATTTGTCAAGCGGGAATTGAAATCAAGCCAGAAATAAATAAAACTAAGGCAGCAACTGAATGTGCCAAAAAAACAAAAGAAAGAACATAAGGTGAAGGATCAGATGAGAAGGCAAGAAATGTGGAAAATGCATAAATATAGTTGTAAGTATAGAAAACTCCTGGAAGAACCTCATGTTGATCAGGATTGAACACAGAAATTGTTAAGGAGAGGTGAATTCAAACCAAAAGATGATTAGCGGCCCAAGATAGTGGGCTACATACACATTGGTTTACAAAGTCCATTGAACATGTGGGAGAAACAGACAAATGTAGGTTTTGTAAAACAGAATTGGAAACAGTTGCACACCTTGTTACTGGTTGTGATATACTAATGGCAAAAGAACTGTATACTGAAAGGCATAATAATGTGGCAAGATTGCTGTAGTGGAGATTGTGCAAACATTATAATACTGAAGTAGCTGAAAAACACTGGAAACATGAGCCACAAAGCATCTCAGAAAATGATGAAGTTTATATCACATGGGATCACCCATTACCAACAGTTCAAAAGACAGATGCAAGAAAACCAGATATAGTGGTCCATGAAAAGAAGACAAAAGTAGCATTGATCATTGAAATCACCACACCCAGTGACTACAGTGTCTTGCATACAGAGAGACGCAAAGTCATAAAATATCAGGATTTGCAGGCAGAAATGGGAGCAATGTGAAAGAAAGATATCCAGATAGTTCCTAAAGGAGTAGGAGCAACAAAAATAATCTATACTCTTATTTAGATGAGTTACCGATACATGCAACGCCATACGAATTGCAAAAGGAGTCATTACTGGGCACATTGCAGGTGCTGCGAAGAGCACTTCTGGCTGACATCAAAGATTGAAACAATACTAATTTTATGAACTTTAATCATGTTTTGACTTAGGAATGGGTCCATTCCCGTCATGGCATTAGAAACCCAAAATATTTGGAGAAATTAAAGAAGCACATAGTTAGATAGATGTTCTAGAACAGTCTTCTGTAAATCATAGCCAGCTATGACTGGACTAAAGTAGTACTGCCGACATGCACAGGCAGACACAGAGACAGACACACACACAAACACACACTCACTATATACCTGAAGATTACAGGTGAGCCTCCCCAGTCTGTAGCTTAACTACAGAACTTATACAATTATTTGGTTCTCTTAGTACAAAACAACAAGAGACTGCCTTCATCTTGACATGGTTGTGATTTTTTTTTTTTTTGTTCTTTGAACCATAAGCTATAATACCCGACTAAAACAAATGTGGTGATTTATGAGGGAAGGAAGGCTTACCTTTATTATGTAGTTATTGCCTTCTTCCACTTCAGGCAAAACCCACATTGTGGTGGTTGTAGAAAAGGAGGGTAGAATGAATCATACTTTCCTTTATTTACAAATTCTTGTAGTAATATATCATAGACACTGTTTGATTCTGGTCTGTTACTCTCTGGTTTTAATGTTGTCATGTATAAGAGTTTGTTGTAAGTTTAAATGTAAGAAGCAAACCTGTTTTATGATTTGAATCTTGTACTCTTATAGACAATAACCTGCTTTTCAGGTTCCATTTCCAGAATGCCACACTTTCTTTTTTTGTATATGCATTTGCCAGCATGTGACACCTAAACACACACACGTGTGTGTGTTTCTTTTTTTCCCTTGTCTCCACATAGTGTTGGGGTGTCATATCAACTGTCACCATTTCTCACAACTCAGAGCCAGTCACATTCCTTTAAGTAGCAGTCATGTTCTCCTGTCTCAGGTCTTCTCACACAATCCAACCATCTCTTGGCTGAACATCCACATTTATTCTTGCTTTCTTCCTGTCTCCCAAATCTTCCTTACTAAATTGTCTTCTGCTTTCCAGCATGTGACCAAAGCATTGTAATCTCTTTGACTTATTTTTGGGGTTACATTGGATTCTACTTTGATGCCCTCATTTCTTTCTGTGCATTCTATCACCTATCTCAGACACTTCATTTCCATCAAGTCTGGCTTCCTCAGCTTGTCTGCCTTTACTCTACAGGTTTGTATACCATACAGCAGTACTGGTCTCAGTACTGTTTTGTACACCTTATTTTTCACTTTCTTTGGCATTTTTCCGTCATGCACTACCTCTGGCACTCTGTGACAATTGGCCACAGCCCCTTCTGATTCTCATCCACCCCTCCCAGATACTTCAAGCTGTTAACCTGTTCCACTGTTTTGCATTCTATTCCTGTTTTCAGCTTCGTTTGATTTCCCCTATTAGCTGCTGTTGCATATCTTTACTCATCACTGATATCTTTACACATTTTCGTTTCATGGGTCTTCAGTTCTGTACTCCATTCTGCTCTTTTGCTGAAGTTCTTGTTCAGAGTGTGTCTGTAATGCCACATTATCTGCATGCAGCAGCTTTGTTGATCTGTCCCCTCTGATCTGTTTGCTGATGTTGTCGATCGACAGTATGAAAAGCAGTGGGCTCAAAATTGAACATTAATTCACACCCACTCCAACTAGGAACCCTTCTATGAGTCTGAGCACTGTTCGTATTTGTCATTGTTTGTTTGTATGTAGCTTGCAATAATTCTACCAATGTGGCTGGGACTTCAAACCATCGAAGGACTGCCCAAATCATCTTTCTTGGGAATTTGTCAAATGCTTTCTCCAAGTTTAGGAATTCAAAGTTGGAGTTCTGGACTTGGAGAAAGCATATGACAAGATCCCAAGATGTTTGGGCAGTCCTTTGGCAGTGGCTGCAGTATTTCTTTTACACTACTTAATCTTTTAGAAAATGCTCAAGAACCTAAGGATACTTGTAGGCTGCTAGAGTTGTGACATTCCACAGCTATTAGATGTGAATGACTTACAATGAAGTGCAAAGGTTCATAGGCAATTACTAGGCCAGCTGCCTTTTCAGACCATTTTAAGCCAAGCCTGTTTCTCTTCAAAGTCAAGAATCAAGCAACGTACTTTGAGTTTGTGAGGTAAGTACCTTAAACATTATGCCAACCCCTTTAGAACCAGAACTAGATCACTGGCCCCCTTGGCAGTCCCAGACTAGTGTCTCCCTCAGTCCAAAGTTTAGGATTGAAAAAAGGACTTTCTGAAGTTGAAGATCAAAGCTAATCGCCAAAAATGGTTCTGAACTGCAGCAAGGTGCTGGCACACTGATTTTCTATTTTTCTTGGAAAAATGCCAGATAATTGTGAGTTTGAACTGTCTGGGTAATAGAAAGCATAGGATCTTCATGGAATTTGGCAGTTTAGGCCAGAGAACTCATTCACCACTTCCTGTATTTCTTCTCACATTTACTAGTATAATACTAAGATAATTATCAGTTTGCTTCATTCAGTGTTCTGTGTTTAGAATCTCTTAATTTTGCTTATGTACATATACATTAAAATAATAAAGTCATGGTTATGACCAGAAATTACACTTAAGAATTACAAGTATAATGCAACATTTTATTGCATGAAAGCGGAATTTTATTTTGTTAATAACCATAAAACAGTACCTGAGTGGTACTGTGGTGTGATTAATAAGTTAAGGCAATGGTCTGTGTACTATGTATGGCCCAATTACCCTGTATGTTACTTGAAAAAGAATAAACACCAGCATCTGGATGACCACGGAATTTTAATAACTAAGTAAAAGCTAAAAACTGCAAACAACCACGGTTTAGCGCTTTTGTCTTATACAGAAGACATCTTCAGAACCATGAAACAGAAACTGAGAACTTCATTTGAAACATATTTATGAACACACCCTCAAAAACACCCAGTCAGAGGGCTGAAACCACAAAAGCCTGGGAAAATCTTAGAGTGTATTGGAAAACAGTGAAATATAACATAAACAACACTATTTGCAACACTATTTACAACTTGGACGCCCTCATTTTTAGTTCACTGGTAATGGAAATGCTGTCCCTGGCAAGGGACCCTGGCAAGGGTGTGGCATGTAATCTAAGTTGCCACAACATTTCACTATGCAATATTTTGTTCTTCCAGTCTCCTGTATAGGCAGCTGCTTGCATTTACTCCAAAAAAAAAAAATAAATAAATCTTTTAAATCTTACACAGGATCAGGAATGCCTGGCAAGACCACTCTTGTTGTCAGCCTTCTGTATACTATAAACATGTTGATAAATCCTATCATTGAAGGCGTTGTTGGTTTTGCCCACAAAGAACACTTGACATTGAGTACAGAAATGTCCCATTGTGGTTAAATTTCAGAAATGTAAATTTAAAGGACTGCTGCTATAAAAGCTGTTACAAAAGGGCACGTAGAGAATAATTATTCCATCCAAACGGACAGAAAAGAAGAAAGTTGTGCCTGCAAATAGTGCGTGCAAAAAATACTTCATCTGAAATTCACAATTTTAAACCCAGTGATCCTAAAGATTTATTGTGTTCTTTTGAGTGGCACAAATACTCTTTTGGATGCATTACAGGGGCAAGAAGAGCTTTACAGGGTGAAAGTGAGCCATGAAGACCTGCAGGCAAAGGAGGAATCTACACTGGGGCAGCCTCTAGCAAGAAGAGCAGATCCTATTTGTGACAAGAGAATGGAGAAATTGTTGAACTCATTCCTGTTACTCAAAAGGGAGACAGAGGATCATATCAAGGAGGGCCATGAATTGTCAAGATGAGAGCTGAACAGGAATTTAATTCTCATCAGAGGACTGTGAGGCTGGAAGGAGATATTCTTGAAGAAGTGAAACTGTAATACGTTATTAGATTCTTTTCTTCTGTAAGGTCTGTGTCTTTGACTGAAAGACATGGGTTCCCTTTGCCCTGACTCTCTCACCTTGTTGATAGGATCACTTTAAAGGGATGGAAATATATTTTCATTTAATATTGTACTAACCTGATCATTTAGGACTTTTAGGCCATAGAGAATGTATTCTTTTAGTAATTAGCAGTTTTGCTGTGGTCCTTGTGTTTGTATTTTAAAGGAATAACAAAATGGTAAAGGTTCCTTATTTCAAGTTGCTTCCATTCAATCTAGTTTGGATCTGTAGTAGAAAACTTTACATGTCATCTGGGCACTTGTTTAATAAAAACATTAAACTTAGGGGATGTAAGCAGTGCATTAAATGCCGATTGAAAGGAAATACAAAATAGAGAGAATAAGAAGATGATGAAGAAATGCAGTAGAAAGTTTAATTCATCTCAGTAAGCAATACTTTCAGGCAATAAACTCAGCCACCCTATAAAATAGGTCTGTATGAGGTGGTGGGTCTTTATGAGGCTGATGGGTACTGTGATTGGTTGTGTCAAGGATGATGCATGGCTCAGATTTAGTGAATGATTATCCTCTCAATGAACTCCGTAAACAGCCATCTGTGCAACAAATTGAATTGATTCTTACAGAATATCTGGAGGAAAGTGCTTAGAGATCTTAAAGGGGTAGTGAGCAATCAATCATTACAAGAAGTTAGTAAAAAATAGTAGGCTAATATTCTTGTAATAACTAATTTAGGTAGAAAAGAGACCAAATAAGATGTGAAACAGAGAGAGAGAGAGCGAGAGAGGGCAAATATGAATGTTGAGCAGATGGGGGGGGGGGGGGGGATAGATCTTAATGTGGAATAAAGAGGTAAAGCAGTGGAGATCATACTTAATATATTGTTCCATGGATTCCAGCGCTAATAAATTAAGTGTTGAATTTGTTTTCCTGTGCTGGGATAGGGGGCTGAAAGGGTTGTTTTGGACAAAGTAATGTGGATTAACATTTGCTATCTGTTTTCTTTGAAGGGTAATGTTCATGTCAAGTGCTACTGTGATAATTAGGCAGTTTTTATTTGGTGTTAAACACTGGTTTTGTTGCTATTGTAGTAATAAAAGGACAATAAATAAAATGGAGAAAGTTTTGAATTATGGGAATGGTTATGTCACATGAATACAAGACACAAAGCTTGACCATTTTGATATTAAGGATGGGTCAACTAGAAACTGAGAGCAAGTTATAATCTAGTTCAGAAACCAGAAACAAGAAATGAAATACAATGTTTATAATCCTGAACAACAACATAAACACTCAACAAGTGTCACAAGAGTGACAAAGCTGAGCTTTAAGAACAAGAAGCATTGATCTTAATCTCAAACAAGCTGTGGAGAGATGACCCTAGTTTTGGGTGAATGCTATTTACATATGTGCAGAATCACAATACAACAACCATGATTCAAAAAATGAGTACATTCTGAAATCAACCGCTGTTCAACTAGCAGG
The DNA here is from genome assembly GCF_019279795.1 of Protopterus annectens. NCBI lineage: Eukaryota > Metazoa > Chordata > Ceratodontiformes > Protopteridae > Protopterus > Protopterus annectens. Next base: position 1,237,916,227 of record NC_056747.1, read on the forward strand.
TGGAGTGAGCTTCTTTGTTGAGGCGTTCTTTGTCAGAAGAGTCTTTGAAGGCTTCCAAGGTTTGTTGTTTTTAATGTCACTAAACAGATGGGTCCATTACCAGGAATTTATACTGTAACAGCATTACATCCAAGACAGTAAATGCCAGCAGTATGCAAAATTATATGTTATATTAACATATGTAATGTAATACATTAGTATATGTATATGTATTATGCCCACCAGGACTGTCACACAGACAACGGTCTGGGTACATGTTTGTTCTGCTAGCCTAATGTCTGATTGTATGCACCACATTGGGCCTTTACTTGCTTATTTAAGTGAAGCAGCCCGTCACCTGCATCACCCATTCTCCTTGTTTGTACAGTTTTTGTTACGTTCCCAACCTCTACCAGGAATTTATTAGCTTCAGGAGGCAAAGGGAGTAAATTATTGCTTCTTCAGTTCTGTCCCTCCCTGGCTGTCTATTCATGAGCTATGTGAATGGGGCTTAGTTCAATTTGCTTTTTTCCCTTGCTAGGTTTTTTTTTTTTTGATTGATTTGTGGTTGCATTTTCATGATTGATTTCATGATAATTTCTTGTATGGCAGGTGTGGCTTCATAGAGTCATTTTATTTTCTTTTTTTTTTAATTGGTAACATGGTTGTTTGTGTGTGTGTGTGTGTGTGTGTGTGTGTGTGTGTGTGTGTGTGTGTGTGTGTGTGTGTGTGTGTTTGAGATAGTGTTTGTATTTTTTACTGACTCTTTGTGTGGATCATTCAGTCAGGTTTTACGTTAGGTGATGGTCATGTGGGTTAGGGTGTTTATATGTGTTTTACCCGTGTTATGTGGTGTGGCTGAGTTTATGTGGATTTTATTTAGTTGTTGTTTTTTGTCTGTGCAATATGTATTTATTTTTATTTATTTTACATTTGTTGACTGGGAATGTCTGGCTGGGCACAAAGGCTACTTTTCAGCAGAAGCCTGGGGAGAAAAGCTTCACTACATGCAGTACAAACAGAAATCTTTTTTAGGTTGCATAATATCAACAATGTCAGGAATTATGCAATTAAAATAACATTTATAATGTCAAAATAGATAAGATAGTAAGTATAAATGCAGTAGTAAGGCTTTTTATACTAATTATATCCTGTACAGATATAGTTAAATAACTATACAGTAGGATAGATGTCACAGTAAGAGTACTGAGTTATTTACAAAGGGTAAAGGTTGCTTGAATTATGAGATATGAATGAAGTGAGTGGTAAGAAAATTAAGAGGCATGGGAAGAAGGTGGGGTGTGTGAAGACAGAATGATAGTTGGTAAGAGACTAGAGCAGAACAGAGGTATAGCAGATCAGGAGTAGGATGAAATCAGAGATGTTATATTTATCCTGGAGATGTACAGCTACAGTGCCAGTATGTTGAGAGGGGTCTTCCTAGAAGTGTTTTGAATACCTGCTGGTTTCAAGAAGCCTGACAGTATGTGGGAGAACATTCCACAGGGTAGCTACTTAGGCTGCCCCCTTTTCAAATTCTCAAAGTGGGACATTTTTTGTAGAAATGGGAGATTTTTGCAGGACAAAATATACCCTTGGCCAGTGCAAAGAATGTAACTTTCCTTTTTTGCTCAAATAACAGCTTATGAGCATTTGAGTTGCTTATGCTGTTTCATGCAACATTTAGGCATTTCAGATACAAAACAATTGTTTTATGCAACTATTAAATAAAACTTAGGAATTTTTTTGTCCTCTAATCTCAGGACATGTACCATTTTTAGTTTTTTTTTTCTGCAGGACACAACTGCCCAAGCGGGGACTGTCCTGCTCAAAGAGGGACAGGTGGTGACCCTAGTAGCTACAGAGTTTGAGGATAAGGAGGCAACCAATGCATTTTGAGCTTTAGTGGCAATATCGAAGAGTTGTGGTAGGGTGGTAGTGCTGAAGCATACCTTTTAGTGCCAGATACTTATCAGGGTAGTATGTCAGAGTATAAGCTAGTAGTAGCTGACTGTAATGGAGGTGATGTGAAAGGTCATTCCAATTTAGTTGTGCAAGTGCAGACCAGTGATGAGTTCTTAAGAGGTGATTTGCAACAAAGTGAGCTATTTTGTCATTGTTTTAACTTTGTGTGGATGTCTGTAGGTTAGTAAAGAGTGGGGCAGCATACAGTAGGGTAGGTGGTAGGTAGGAGATAGACTTTAACTATGGTTTCCCTAATTCTGTCTTTTAGGTAGGGTTTGTTCTATGCAAGAGGCCAAGCTTTGGTGTTTTTTTTGTAATTAGTTTGGAAGTGTAAGTCAAATGTCAAGTTGTCAATTTTGACACTTAAGAGTTTGGTGTTAGGGACCTGGTCATTCAGGGTGTTATTTGTTTGTGTCTTTCGGCTTTTTTCCGGTTAGGGGTCGCCACAGCGGAACTCCGGTCCGCTAATGATTGGCAGTTGATTTTTACATACCAGCTTGCCAAGCCTGATGCACAACCTTCAACGAAGGTACGCCCATTCACGCATGTCTCCACGCAGAAGACGCTCTAGCTGAGAATCGAACCGGACAGCGTCTTACTGTGAAGCGACAATGCTACCGCAGCACCACCAGGTGTTATTTAATTAAGTGATTTTGACAAGACTTTTGCTTTGGGAGAATGTTTTTGGGGTGAAAAGTAGTAATTTCATTTTTGGGGATTAAGTAGGAGTTGTGAGTTGTCTAGCCAGGATTCTATGGACGTAAAGGATTCTTGAGTAATTTCTTGGAAGTTTTGGTAGGTTAGAGGCTGTGTAGATGACTGTAGACTCCTCTGCAAATTGTACAAGAGTGTCGTGCTTGGAAACACTGTGTACACAGTTTATAAATATGTTAAACAGAAATGCTATGGACCCATTTGGCATTCCTACAGTAGTGGATAAAAATAAAGAGAATTCTTGCTGCCATTTGTCTGCTTAGAACCTGTTAGGTAGCTGTTAAACAAGGAGGAGGGGGGAGACACCTAAGGAGGAGAGTTTTAGTAACAGTTTATGGTGAAAGATGGTGTGGAATGCTTTGGACAGGTCTAGGAGTAAGGATGGTAGTAGGTTCCTGATATTTCTGTTTCTGTTAATGGTATCAGCAGAAGGAAGTAGGCAGTAGTGGTGCTGTGTTTGCAATGAATACCATGTTGTGTGGGGGAGAGAAGATTGTTTATGGTTAAGTATTAAAGTAATTGGAATGGATACACATTTCTAATATTTTAGATAATAGGGACACAATGGCTATTGGTATGAAGTTTGAATAGTCAGCAGAGGGTCCTCCTTTATGAAGAGGACATATGTATGCCTTCTTCCAAATAGGTGTGATATGAGATTCTAGAATGGACTTATTTATTGGTATAGAAACTGAATATGACAGAGCTTTGGTTGTAATTTTTAGGATTTCAGGAGGAAGTTGTCTACAGCAGGACATGCACTTTTTGTTTTAGGAGATATTTTCTTTTGGTGGCAGTAATGACAGGTGTGAGAAATGGGCTTCCATAGGGTTTTATGGGTGGAGGTGGGTGGTTTCACGGTGGGGTTCTTCCTTGATAAGTGAGGCTACAGCTTGAAGGAGGTATTTGTTAAAGTTATTCATGACTGTTGATGGTGTCTTCTTGGGAGGGAGTGGGTTATTGACCTTGGCCTGGATTTAGTAGATTTTGGACAGGTGACCAGAAGTTTTTTGGATTACTTTGTTGTGCCTGCTGCACATTAAAGTAGTGGAGTTTTTGCCATGCCTTATAAGGTGTTTGGTTTTCTTTATTTGCCTGGAGTGTAGACGTTTTTCCTGGGATTTGTTGGTATGCCATGCTTTCAAAGCATCATTGGTTGCTTACTGTTTGTAGATAGCCATGCAAGGCTAGCCACCTGGTGCTCTCAACCTTGGCTCTAGATGATTGTTATTGTTCAGGTCTCATGCCAACCCCATGTGCAAAAAAATGGGAAAAAGGGGTTGAGGATGGATGTTTCTGGATTAAGTTTAACTCTTTTTCTACTGATGGGAGTATGCTCATTCAGTATGTTGTGTAAAGGTTTTGTTAAATTCAGTGGTGGCCACATCTAAAGGAAGATTTTTTTTTACATATCCCATTTGTATTGCTTGAGAGTGGAGATGAAATTGTCTGTATTAAAGTTGGAAAGGTTACGCACATTCTTGTATGTGTGATGTTTTACTGGTTTGTATACAAGCCTGTCCACAACACTGGGCAGATGTCCACTTAGGCTGTCAGATAGTATGCCAGTCCAGTCTACAGCAGAGGCCTTAGAGAAGGGCTTGTTATATCCTGTTGGTGTATTGATGAGCTGAGAGAAACCATACAGGTTAAAGGGATAGTGGGGGTTTCAGATAAAATTTGGGCCCAGTCTATGTTAAGGTCCTCAAGAATGATAGTTTCTTGGGGGTATATTGGTAGATGCCCAGGATAGTATGCCCACTGCTGTGCTGATGTTATTTTCAGGTGGACTATATAAGGCTATGATTTATATGGTCTTTAAAGATTTTAGCTTAAGTAAGGCAATAAGAATCTATGTATCACTGAGTGAGGGGTGCTTTTTCTGATAATGGGATATGTTCAGGTGTTTTGGGAGTATAATAGGTATCCCACTTGCTTTTTTTGGACTTACGATCTGCTCAAAGGATGCTATATCCTGGAGAGATGATTTCAGTGTCTTTGACTTCAGGTTTTAGCCACATTTCCGTGATACAGAGGATGTCAGGGTTGTAATAAGATATGAAAGCATGCAGTTTGGCTTCTTTGTTCCAGATGCTTCTAAGGTTAATGTTTATAAATTTGTGACTTGTTTTTACCTGAGTTGCAGGAGTGAGGTGTTATATTATTAACGGTTCTGTGGGCAATTATGGGAGAGGCTGTTGTAGCTGGGCCTGAGTTGGGGCGAATGTCACTGCATAGTTGTAGACTGGGTCGGATAGCTGGAATATACAATGCCACTTGGTTTTAAATTTGTTCTTTGTAAATAGTTTGTGGGTTGCGCTGGTTACTTTTATATAAGTTTGAAAAGACAAATGTGAGATAGGTTGTAAATTGTGTGGGCTATATGGAATGAGATATGGGACTAATTGCCATTGAGAGTAACAGATTGAGTGTTGGGTATTGTGTATCAGTTGCAGTAGTTTGAAAAGCTTGCTAATTATTATGTGAGTGTACATGAATAGGGTTGTGTTTACATATGTATATGATACACTTGTTTTTTGTTTGGGAACTGGACTCAGTATTTCCTGGTTGAGTGATCATACTTTTTTGAATTGCTTGGTATGTGTTTTCTGTATGTGTTGAGTACATTCATGTTAAACATGTTGTTTTTTAATAATTTTAGTACAGTTAAATTCTAAACAATGTTAGTATAGCTAGGTAGCTATGTACATTGCAAATGTATTCCTGCTTTACTATTTTCTACATGTTTTATTACAGCTTACATATTTTTATTTAAACAGTATTGTCAGTGTTACTTTGTTGTAGTATATTTATATGCTTTGTCATTTTCATGTTAATTTTTCTTTTACAGCTTCTATTCAATTCTTCCTGTCTCATCCGAGTGGTATTGCTCTTGTATTTAATTATTTTATATGTTTTTTTTTACTGGTTGTTTTTGATTTGTCTTAAAGTTTCTTCTGGATTATTTACTTTTTTTCTCCTATTCACTTTTCATCTGTTGGATCTGTTCATTAATGATGCTTCAGTAGTTTATGTTCATAGATTCAGAGGTAATTACTAGGCTAGCTGTCCTTGTGGGCCATTTTAAGCGTAGTTAATTTCCCTTTTAAAGGTGAGAATCAAACCCTCCACCTTGTGACTGTTAGGTAAACGGGTCTATATTATAATATCGCTCGCTCAGAAGAGCAAACGACACACAATCGACCCCATGTAAGCGAAAGCTTACAACGTTGAAACCTCAGAACAGAGATTTTTTTTCCTTTGGAAAAAAATCTCTGTTCCGAAAAAAAAAACAACTGTAAAACATTACATAATGTAGGGGGCTTCCCACCCCCCTACTTAAATATGCCAACTCTGAGATCACACTACAGTGCCAAAAACAGCAAAGTAGTGAAAGTGGCCAGCCGCTTTGCTATTTTGCCTTTTCGCGCTTTTCATTTCGACAAAGACACATTCGACAGCCTGCGTCTGCGACAGCGTAATAGGGAGCCAGATAAACACCTCAACCATTATACTGTCCTCCAACCCATGTTAATGTGTTTTCTTCAGTTTCTTTTGCTTTATATAGATTTGTGTTTTTCAGTCATAGCCATTCTTTTTTTCATTGTTCACTGTCCTTAGTTCATTACGCATTAGTTCCCTGTTATATATGTATATAAATAGTAAGCATTTGTAATTAGTTTTTAAGAATACTCTTCTATATATGTAATTTAACTGATTTCCTCTTTGATATTTCTAATGGTGTCATCTTTTTTTGTGATGTTCTTGCAGTTTTGTTATATGGTAAATGTTTGATTTGAGTTGTACGTTTCTATATTTTATTGTGTATTATATAACATGTTTACATTTCTGTATATTTATGGTGATATATCTTGCCGTGGTGATGCAGCGGTTAGTGTTGTCCCCTCACAGCAAGAGGCTCTCCGGTTCGATTCTCGGTTGGCGTGACTTCTGTGCAGAGTCTGCATGTCCTCCCCGCAGTTGAATTCACTTTAAAAGACATCCAGATAGGTGTGTGTGTGTGTGTGTGTGAGAGGGTGTGCCTTCCCTGAAGGTTGGGTGCCGGGCTGGCAACTTGACACTGTAAAAATTCACTGCCAATCATTAGCAGACTGGAGTTCCGCTCTGGCGACCCCTAACCGTGAAAAGCCGAAAGACAGTTTATGGTGATATATCTTGCTTGTATTGCTTTGTACACACTTGTTTTTTGTATAAGCTTGTTAGTAGTTATATACACTGAAACAAACTGGTGTAGATTCTCCAAATATAACTACTAACAAAGATAACCAAACCGAACAAGTCCAACAAATCCAATGGCCCAAAGGTGTACACAAGAGAGTATATATTGCACAAAGAATTTAATGAAGCACTTTTCGTCACTGTTGATACAGTAACTTCATCAGATCAAATAAAAAAACTTCAAAATATGTTTAAATAACAAATTTAAATAACATCACGTTTGAAACTTCCTATCAACAACCAGGACTGTATTAACTTAAAAAAAACATGTTAATACAGTCCTGGTTGTTGATAGGAAGTTTCAAACATGTGATGTTATTTAAATTTGTTATTTAAACATATTTTGAAGTTTTTTTATTTGATCTGATGAAGTTACTGTATCAACAGTGATGAAAAGCGCTTCATTAAATTCTTTGTGCAATATAAACTCTCTTGTGTATACTTTTGGGCCATTGGATTTGTTGGACTTGTTCGGTTTGGTTATCTTTGTTAGTAGTTATATTTTTAACTTCTTTTGTTCCTTTGCTCTTTTTCGTCTGCTGTTGGATTTCTGTTTGAGTTGCTTCTTTGCTGGTTGTTAGTATCTTGACAACTTTTGGTGGTGTTTTTGTCAGCTGCATAATAATCATTAAAATGTTGCATATGTTTATTCCATCATATTCATAAATATGTATGATGTAGTCACATCTTTAGCACAATTCATAAAATAATTCAACAACATGGATTCTGCAAAGGCAATATCATCATGCCACATGTCCGCCATGAATTATACACATGGGTGGTTAGTAAGAAATTGTGTACTGTGTGACTCATTGTCAGTCTGTATAGAAGCACACATTACAATTTACTCACAGATTATGTACAGCTGCATTTGTGTTTCATACAACCATCTCACAATTGTTGCACCAGTACGAGGATGGAATCACCTCCCATCACACACACACACACACACACACACACACACACACACACACACACACTCAACATTGCATTTAGTTGTTTATTTATTTAACATTTATTAACTGGGTAAGTGTTCTGATTGAAGAACCCTTTTCAGCATCTACCCAGGACATATGGGAAAGATGAAGACAAAAACGTAGAAACAGAAATTTGTCAGTATTACAAACAGTTAAGACCAGCAGATTCCTTACATAGTATAACAGTATGCAAGTGCTTCTGATACATGTGGTAAGGCATTTATATACAGATAGAGCAGTAATCACTTTAACAAACACTGAGGCATACAGCATGTTGGCTAGTATGCCGGAATAGTGTACAGGCTAGATTGTATAACCACTTAAGGTAAAAGACTATTCAATGAGCTATAGCTATAGGACATTAAGCTTGTTAGAAGGTATTTAATTTTTGCAGTAGTACAGTACATGGAATGGTATTTTGAGTGTCTCAGTGTTATTGTAGGAACATCACCTGCAATCACTATTAAAAGACTGTGTACATTTTTTACAGTATTAGTTTTGGAACATAATTAACAGTCACTAGAAATGGACAGTAATGAATTTGTGTATTTAATAGTTTGTTAACATGCTGCTGTTTACCAAGGGTCTTTAAATCAGTTACATTTATTCTTTTGTGTTATGTAGGCTTTGAACTGTTTTGAAGCAGTGGTAGGCTGCTGATTTTCATAAGTTTGTGATGTATGTTCTGCCAAGATACTGGGACTATTGGACAAAGGCTTTTTCATCTGTAGCAATGGAGTATGATGGCAGAAGTGTTACCAGGGTGGGGTGAAAGCAGCAGCTGATCTGGGAACCAACTGTTAAGGCGTGCGATCATGAGTGCTGAGTACACACTTTTGTCCCCCTCCTAATGTTGACGTGAGAGCATTGCAGAGATGAAAAGACCTTGTTTTCCTTTCTTTCTTTTGTTTCGCTAACCTGGTGATGTGTTGGTGGGAGACTCAGTATTTAACATGCAAGAAGGATGAGGTAAAATGGGGAACTACGCCATGTGGAATATGCAACTACTGTTCCTTCATAGTTAATTGGACAGTTTGATCCTACAAAATGAGTTGGGAAGTAAAATTTACTTCAAGAAGGGGAACTGCGGGACAAATAAATTAGTTTATTTAGCAAAATGTGGAAGTTTGTGTTTCTATATAGGAAAAACTGAAAGGGCTCTCAAAAGTAGAATCTACAAATACCTCTATGACAAAAGGATGAAGAAAGAGACTAGTGCCTTATACAAGCTCTCTTTAGATTGTTCCAACTATGTAGGTTATTATTTTGACATTCTTGAAGTTGTCCAAAAGAACCCTAGAGGTAGTAACTGGAAGTCAATTCTGTTAAAAAGAGAAAAACACTTTCAGCTAAACTGATTTCAAGATTTTTTTTTTTTGCATGGAGCAAACCCTCCTGTACCTCCTAACTTATGTATACCAACTCCACAGACACATGAGAGCAGAGAAAGTGCAACACCTACCGTGTGCAGAAAGTGGCTTTCAGTGATAAAGCCATTGTGCTGCCTCCTGTTAAAGCATAATCCTTTAACAGATATTCACATTCCATTAGGTAGTGGTCAGCAGGCATTAACACAAGTGCGGATGGGACTTTGGTAAGAGGTATTATCAGAGCAAGCTTAAAGCTGTGTGGGATGGGTTTTGTGGGCAGAGTTAGACATGGGGTTTACAAAGAAAATGGCTACCAAGTTTTAGACTTTTTGGGTGCAGAGTTTTCCATTTTAGGTTGTACTTGCAGTCTGTTTTGTCTAGTAGCTCTTTTACTGTTCTCTTATTTATTGATTTGTTTTCTATGTTGCTTTTGCCTGCATACCTGCTGGCTGTCTAACCTCTCTACAGTCAGACATTTCATTCTTCAGCTATGGGGAATCATAGAATCATAGAATGTATAAGGCAGCCAGGCCATGTGGCCATTCATGCCTTGCCAACACCCACCCTTAGACCGTACTCCTTTTTGAAGGAGTGACATGCCACTCATACTGAAGGTGATTTTATGAATATCTATCCAATTGTCTAATCCCTTTTTAAAGGAAGAGACCGTCTTTTATTGCTTTATCTAGAGAAGATGTTTGTTACAGAGAAGGGGGTGTTATCACTGTGTGATAAGTCTGTCTCTCCACCATGACTTGTATTTTTCTGAAGCAGGTTCAGATCTCTGGTTTTAGTGTTTTCCTGGGCTGTTTGATTTGTAGAAAAATAAGAGGTCTTGGACTCCTAATTTCTGGTGACCCAAAAGGCAAGGTGCAGATCACTGCTGAGGAGCATGTCTATAGGACACTGAATACAGGAACAAAAGCTTCAGCCTGACTTGGTAGCTCATGTACTGTAGGCCTGTATCTTATTTTGTCAGGAACTTTTGGGGTCTGTCCATCTGCTTTAATCTGTTTAGTAAGATGCATCCCAAAGGGGGCATTGTATTTGAGGATGGGCCTTATCAGTGTAGAATACAAAGGAGTAAGGGCTTCTTTGGATCTAGAGGCAATACCCTTTGTGATCAGTTGTGCTAGGTTTAAAGAGTTCCTGTGCAGTGTTGCAAAAGGGAGTTATTTATTTATTTATTTTATTTTATTTATTTATTTTTTTATTTATTTTACATTTGTTGACCAGGATAGTCTAACTGGATTTATGTCCATTTTCAGTAGAGTCCCGGGGAGATAAGCTCCAATAGATTACTAGACTACTAACATACAGGTACTAGTTGTTATACAGTTAAATACTACAAATTTTAAACAGTTCAGGAATCTTCGCAGTTTATACAAAAAACATGTTACAAGCATTAGATAAGATATTTTAGACTTTATGTACAAGACTTCATTAGTAACTAGAAAGTAATTGTTAAACAAATACAAACTTCAAATTTCAACAGTTCAGCAGTGCTCACAGTTTAAACAATACTTGTTTCCTGCCTTAGGTAGGATGCTTTAGAATGCAGAAGAATTTAACTAGGTATTTTAAATTATCTTTATTAGAATAAGATATGTTTTTGCCAAGGACAGGCCTTGATCTAAAAAGACACAGATAGAGCAGGAATTAGGTCTTAAGAGACGATATTTGGGATATAGTATGAGATTAGTCTGGATTTGTACAGGGGCATAACCAATGGGTTTTAAGATAGAGTTTCAGATTGTGTTTAAAAAGTGTAAATAAAGACAGTGATGTAAGTTCATGGGGGGAGTTGGTTCCAATACCTTCCAACTGCATTTGAGAACAGAGCATCTCCTGCCATGTTATTAGATTTACATGTTGATACTAGTAGTTTATTAGATGGGCGTAAAGCTGAAAGGTTCTTATATTGGGTAATGAGACTAGCAAGTATTGGGGTATTGGAAGGTTAAAAAAGGGTTTTGTGCGCAATGGTGAGTTGTTTAAAGTGAATCTGATTCAGAAGCTCTAACCAGCCTAATTGTGTCAGGTTGTGGCAGTGATGGATCGTAAAGGAGGAAGCAGTAGCAAATCTGGCAATGCTATTGTAAGCGTTGGCTAGCTTGTTAAGGTTATTTTTTGACAAGTTAGTATGTATGGAAGAAGCATAGAGAAGTGTGGAGATAAGGTGGGAATAGGCAATAGTGGGTCTGGCTAGTGGGGAGAGAAAGGGTTTTTATCCTATAGAGGGAGCCAAGTTTCCTGTTGACAGTTTTTATGGTATTGTTGATATGGGTTTCAAAGTTCAGGTTGTTATCAATGGTTACCCCTAGAAGTTTAGTTGTTAGATCGGGAGATATGAGTGTACCATTATTGGATAAGACTGAAAAGTTCATTGGGAGTGATTTACGGGTAGGAGTGAAGAGGAGGAGTTTGTTTTTTTTGGGGGGTTCAAGAGGAGGCAGCTTTGTAGAAACCAATTTTCTGTTTTATTTTATTAAACATTATCTGAGTTAGAGTCTGTAGTTGGGATTGAGATTTAGCTGAGCAGATTATTGTCGAGTAATCTGCGTATTGTACACAGTTAGTTAAAGGAATAGCTAGGTTGAGGTCATTGATAAATATTGAGAAAAGGAGGGGGCCCAGTATAGAGCCCTAATAAACACCTAGGGTAACTGGGAGATGGGATGAGAGGTTGTTGTCCCATAGCACTGCCTGCTGTCTATTATCAAGGTAGGACTGGAACCATTTTATAGTCTTTGTGTCCAGCGAGAATGATTTTAGAATATTGAGAAGTAAGTGATGGTTGACCATGTTGAATGCTTTTGAAAAGTCGATGAAAAGTGCTGAAGAGAGAAGATTGTTATTATGGTTTTTATTGATGCTATCAGTGAAGGATAGGAGTGCAGTTGTTGTACTGTGGAAAGGCCTGAAGCCATGTTAAGATGTGGCCAGTAAATTGTTCTGGAGTAGGTGGTCTAGTAACTGTCTGTGGATGCACTTTTCCATTATTTTAGCTAATGGGGAAAGTAGTGCTATGGGACGATAGTTAGAATATTCTCTGGAGTTTCCACCCTTGTGCAGGGGGATAATGTAGGAGATTTTTCAGATGGTGGGAATAGTGCTTTCTTGTATGGTTCTATTTATCAACAATGATACAGGATAAGCCTTTTGCAGGTATTCAGCAGGTAGCTGGTCAGCTGAGTGGGTAGCAGGTTTTAGTTTACTTAAGAGGATGCATATGAGGGAAGTTGGGACAGTTTGCAGGTTTAGAGTTGGGAGAGAGTTGGTAGTATTGGTTGGAAGGGCAGAGCTATCGGCTGTTAGTTGATTAGCAAGTGTTTGGATGGTCTCAGTGAAGAAGGTATTAAAAGCAATTAGCAGTTTGCTTTGGATTGTTGGAATTTGATCCTATAGGGGGTGGTGTTGCGGATTGGCCTGGTTGAAGTAGTCTGTTTATGATAGCCCAGAACTTTTGTGGATTATTTTGGTTGTTTTGTTGGAGGTGGAAATAATTTTTTTTTTATCTTCAAGTATAGCTTTCTTAGTCTCATTTCTTTTTTGCCTGAATTGTTGTTGGTCTACGGGGTTTTTAGTTGCTCTCCATAGTGCCCAAACTTTATTTCTCTGTTGAATTTGCTGCCAGGTTTTCTTTGTAAGCCATGGGGCTGGGTTTAGATTTAATTTTGATGGAACGCTTTGGTGCATGGTGGTTAAGGATTGTTAAGAATTTTGAGTTAAAGTAGTTTGTTGCTTCGTCAAGTGGGAGGTATTTTATAGTTGACCAATCACATTCTTTTAGTTCAGCTTGGAAGTTATTGGGGTTAAAGTTTCTGTTGCTTCTTATTGTTTTATATATGGTTGGGTTGTGTGAGCTTGACCTTTGCCTGATTATGTAAGTGAGAGAATGGTCACTTACATCGTCAGGGAGGGTCCCTACATTATAGAGTTGTTGGTGATTATTTATTAGAATCCAGTCTATGATGGATTCTTTGTTATTGAGTTTATTAATTCTGGTTGGGGAGTTAATTGTTTGTGAGAAGCCATTGAGGTTAATATAGGAGGTTGGTGATTCAGTAAAGCAGTCCTTTCAGTCTATATTAAAGTCTCCAAGATTTATTGTCTCTTGTGGAATTTTTGTGGAGAGTTTAGCAAGGATACCTTCCAGAGTGGTGATGTTGTTACCAGGGGGCAAGTAGATACATATTATATTTAGGGATTTACTGGGATTAAGTTGACGTTTCTTGCTAATGATTTCTGCATTGTTTTCAGAAGAGGAGCCAAGATCTAGTATAGATATTTGTAGCCCTTCTTTATAGAGGATAGCAACACCCCCTCCTTTTTTACTTTGCGGCCTTGTCTCAAGATGTTGTACCCAGATGGAATAATTTCAACATCTTGTGTAGTGGGTTTTAGCCATGTTTCTGTTAAACAAAGTATATCAAAGGAATGAACATCCAGGAGAGCATGGAGGTGGGCAATTTTATTATTTATGCTGTGAATATTGAGGTGAGCTATATAGAGTGAGGTGGGAAATTTAGATGGGATATTTGGGGTAGAGGGAACATGAATTTGTGGTTCTGTGCTAGTTTTATGCCCTGGTCCTGGGTTAGGATGAATGTCCCCATCTAGTAAGGAGAGGTGTAATAGTCTGTTTAAGGGATTGTGGAGGTTAAAGTAATGTTGAAGAGGTTTTTTAGGTTTTAGATAGTTGTATTTGATATGGGTCAGTCTGTGATATTTAGCAGGTAAATAGCTAGGTAAAGATGTTATATTTATGTGTTTGGGGGAGTTATTTAGAGGTATAGTATTTGTTTATGCATTAGGGAAGTTCAGCTGTAAATATTTTGACTGTTCATATGAGGTTATCAGGTTAGCTGTTAGAGAAAGTAGGAGAAAGACAATGATTAGGAGCTTTATTTGAATTTGGAAAGGTCGTGTTTACATAGTGACTAATAAGCTTACTGGTGTTCTTTAAAGGGGAGGAGTTATACTAGGAGTGATTAGAGAGAGGTGTATGTAAAATGTTTAACATGATGACTATTGTGATTGGATTGGAGAGGAAAAGGGTGTGGTGAGGATGTATAAGCTTAGGAGCAGTAGGGGTTTGTGGGAAATGGGGGTAGGATAGGGGAGCGGAGTGAGCCCGCAGGGCGAACAGAGCGGGTAGAGATAAGAGAGGTAAGGAGCTGAAAAGAACAATCAGATGAAGCAGGGATTACAGTAGGTAGGTAACCCTAAATACTGGAATAAAGTTAAAAGAGTGGATAATAGAGCTATGTGGAGGGTGTACGAGAGCTAACCATAAAAATAAATAGATGTTATGGGCTACAGTTTAATAGCAAGTCTGTGGATAAACAGTATATAGCAAAGGTGTAGTACAGGTCAGGAGAAGGCTTCAAGGCCTGGAAGGGACAAGTCTGCCACCAGGTGGCCCAAATTAATTTATTGTAAGCAGGGTAAAAAAGGAGGGAGTTTAGGTTCCTAATGCAAGAAAAGGAGTCGTTACTCATTTAGGATTTACTCAGTATTTACTCATGTTCCAAGGTCTCTCACAATGTCTTTATTTTGGAGTGGGGTGTTTTCTATACTATAGGCTGGGCTGAGGGTTTGTTTACCAAATGCAGCAATATTGTATTTTTAGCATTTAGTTTTAGCCTGTTTTCAGAGCACCAGCCATTAAATGTCTAATTTGCAGTGTAGGTTCTTTATATCAGAAGGGGATTTGAGTATAGCAGTTGGCTTTCAATCATCTGCAAACTTGGTTATCCAAGGTTCCCATTTTCTGATATGGAGATCAGTTTAGTATGTACCAAATAGCAAAGGGCCACACACAGTTCCCTGTAGTACTCCACTGGTTACCTTCATGCTTTCTGAAAATGCGCCTTCTGTCCTCACAGTGTGGATTTTGTCCCTTAGCCAGTTAGATAGCCATCTAACTACATAAAGATCAATTAGGTGTGCACTGAGCTTGTTGCTTATCTTGGCATGTAATATGTTGATTGATGCCTTGACGAGGTCAAGGTATGCTGTATGGACAGTGTGATCACTGTCCACAGCTAGCATTAAATTCTCAAAAATGTTCACCAGATTCATTATAGGATCATAGGTTCATAGGTAGGTACTAGGCTATCTGCCCGAGGGCATTTATAAGCCTAGCCAGAGTGTGTCGGCTTTCGCCGCCCCATTGATTAATTAACTGAGCCTCTGTCAAGCAGAGCCAATGAAGTGAAGTGATCCCAGGGGTGTATTTTCTGTTACCCATTCACTCGTCAAGGCTTCTCTTGAAGAGTGTTAGTGAGGATCTCTGCCTAATGTAGTTAGGAATTTTGTTCCAACGTATGGGGAGTCTCTGTGACAGGAATCTATCCCTCCAGCATGTTCTATTTATTGTTGTGGCGAGGTTTAGCTCACTAGAGCATGTGGCTCGCAGTGACTTGGATTTCTTTAGGTGGAGCATGTCTGTCAATTCTGAGTTGAACATGGCTTTGTAAGTCGGGCAGTGATCACCTCTGAGTAAGCGATATGCCGGAGTTTTTCAGTCGGGCTGCACAGGACATATGTTTGAGGCCAGTAATTCTCTTGGTGAGGTGCTTTTGCAGTCTTTCCAGCTGTTGGAAGTGTCTTGTGAGATACATCCCAAATGGGGCATTGTACTCTATGATGGGTCTGATGAGTGACGAGTAGAGGGGCACTATAACCTCTTTATTTCTAGATGTGAACCCTTTAGTAATTAGATGGGCCACATAGAAGGATTTTCTAACTACTTTGGCAATATGATGGTCAAAGGAGAGATTACTATCTACCTGGGTCCCCAGATCTCTTATTACCTCTTCTGTATTAAGGGGGCTGCCGCCTATGTGGTAATTCGTGGGTGTTTTTGTTTTTCCCAAATGGGATGACTATGCATTTTTTGGCATTTAGCTTGAGGCCATAACTTTGTCACCAGGTGTCTGTCTCAGTAAGGCCTTTTTGAAGGATGTCCGTGTCAGCCGGAGAGTCAATTATGGCTCCCAGTTTTCAGTTATCGGCGAACTTGGTTAGCCATAGTCCTCCTGTGTTTGCCTGTACTTCTGAGAAATATATGCCGAACAGTAGGGGTCCCAGAACCGAGCCTTGCGGGACACCACTTGTGACTGGTTTAGAGTCGGACCTGGAGCCCGGTGTTCTTACTGTGTGAGTTATGTCTTTAAGCTAGTTGGCAACCCATCTTGTGACGTAGGGGTTTATGTTCAGGCTGGTGAGTTTTTCTATAATACCCGAGTGGGGAATGGTGTCGAACGCCTTGGCGAGATCAAGGTAGGCTGTGTGAACCACGTTTCCCTCATCTATGGCCTTGGTGACTGTCTTGAAGAAGTCAACCAGGTTTAGTAGGCATGATCTGCCCTTAACAAAGCCGAACTGGGTTGGTTCAAGTGTTTGGAGGTTCCCAATGTCTTTGTTAATGAGTTCCATGATGATGTGCTCCGTAGCCTTGCAGGCCAGGCTAGTCAGGCTTATGGGGCGATAGTTGCCAGGGTCAGTTGCAGTCCTTCCTTTGTGGAGCAGAATAATCGTTGCTGTGCACCATTCTATGGGCACGTAGCCTGTGGTGAGGCTGAGGTTGAACAGCGTGTTTAGGTGGGGAGTTAGTTTGTTCTGTAGTTCATGCAAGATGCAGCCTGGTACACCATCTGGCCCCATTGATGCTGTGTTTTTGACTTTTGAAAGGGCTGTTTTCACCTGTGCGTCTGTGATTTCTGGGACACTACACTTTTCCGGTATTGTTGTGGGCCCTTTTTAAGGTGAGAGGGAGGTGAAGTTTGCACTGAATCTATCTGCCAGGATGTTGGCAATATCAGTAGGTTCAGTATATTTTGTGCTATTTTGCACTAGTTCAGAGCATATCTGCGAGTTGCCACTTAGATTCTTGACATAGCTAAAGAAGGCTTTGTGGTTAGCTTTCAAATCCTTGGCTATTTTTCTTTCGAAGTTAGCCTTGGATGATTTTATGCGGGACCTTAGTTTCTTACTGATACTGATCAGGGATGTCTCTCCTTGGGATTTGCTTTTTTTCTGAACTAGTTTCCTCCTTCTGTTGTATAACCTGTTTATGGCAGGGGTCCACCAGACTGGTTTCCTTCTCTTAGGGGACTGAGTCTTGGTTTTGCTAGGGATGGCACGATCCATGCATCCTTGTATGTGCTCATAGAGTGCAATTTTAAAGGATTTTGCATCTAGGGCAGTGTTATCCTTTAGCGTGGGGGCTGTGAAACTTACCACCTCTGCCTTAAGTAAGGTGAAATTTGCTTTAGAAAAGTTTTTCACTGTGGTTTCCTTGGTTGGGGGTAGTGGTGGGGTGTGGACATCCAGGGTGATTAGTTTATGGTCTGATCTAACCAGTGATGGG
Organism: Protopterus annectens; assembly: GCF_019279795.1. Classification (NCBI taxonomy): domain Eukaryota; kingdom Metazoa; phylum Chordata; order Ceratodontiformes; family Protopteridae; genus Protopterus; species Protopterus annectens. Next base: position 1,237,933,851 of record NC_056747.1, read on the forward strand.
TTGACCTCCGGTACAGAACACCTGTCGCCCATGTTGGTGATGACCAGGTCCAATATGTTGTGGCCTCTGGTAGGGGAGTTTACCAGCTGATGCAGGGCATTTGAGTTGATAAATTCCAGGAAGCGCTGAGCCTGGGAGTTTGTACTCAAGCAGTTTTCCCAGTTAATGGTAGGGTAATTGAAATCGCCCAATATGAGGGTGTTCAGTAGGACCTTCATGTTTTCCAGTGTCTCCAGAAAGGCGGAGTGGTGGTCCTGGGTCATGGAGGGTGATCTGTAGCAGGCCACAATTTGCATTGCAGATTTGCCCGATGTTAGTTGCACATGGATGATCTCAGAGGTATCATGCTGCGCCACTAACCTGGAGGTGTGGGTATCCTCGATGAATATGGGTACACCCCCTCCTTTTGTGTTTTGGTACGTGTTCTGTGGCCGAAATGTGTGGTACGATTTGTAGCCCAGTAGTGCTGGAGTGCTCTCTGGAGCCTTGAACCAGGTTTTAGTTACTGTACAGAAGTCGATGTTCTCCATACTTAGGAGTGCTTCGAGCGCATGCATTTTGAGATTTAAATTCCTGGTGTTGAGTAGCATAACCCTCATTTTTTTACTTGTGCTGTTTACGGTGGTGGATTTGAATTTTGAGCATTGCCTAAAAAAGGCACTATGGGGGCAGCAAGAGCCTTGGCCAGTATTCGAAAGCCAAGGGGTGACAGATGCAAGCCGTCTCTTGCGAAGCAACGTGGCTTGTCGAGCATGTCATCCCTGGCTGACAGACACTGGATCCTCTTTGAATGACACCAGAAGCTTAGCCAATTGTTGAAATTGATCATTTTTTCTTTATACTGAGGTATCATTCTTGGTGAGGGCAGGATGCTACTCAGGGTCAAGGTCATACCCGCCTGGGCTACATGATCAGAGAGCTCTTCCATGTCTCTTTTCATGTAGTCCAGGGAGGTACATCTCAGGTCATTCACACCAACATGAACAATGACAGAGTCATATTTGTACTTGTTCTGGAGTGACCTGAGTGCTTGTGTTATGTGGCGGATTCTGGCTCCTGATAAGCAGCTAAACGTAACCTTCTCCTTGTCCGGCCTAGTGAGTGGGGCATCAGTGTGCCTGACTATTGAGTCACCTATTACTAGTGTGTTAGGTATGTTATTTCGCCTTAAGGGCTGTGATTGTGCGACACATTGTTTTTGTGTTTTATGTGTTGTCTGGTTTGTGACGGGAGGTGCAGGTTTTGTGGGTGTCTGCTTTGGAGCTCCCTGATGCTTTTGCATGTTTTTGTTTAGAGCCTCCAAGTATGATTTTGTGTATTTATGTGTATTTTTTGCCAGTGCTGGTTTAGTAGGTCTATGTCAAGCTGGAGGTGTGGTGCAAGTGTTAACCTTCTCCTCTTGACTGTCTGTTCCAGTCTTGGGTGGAGAGACTTTAGCCTCCAGTTTGGCTGTATAATTACATCTCTTGCATATGTTAGTGTTTTGTGGTAGGAGGAGAGGGCTGTCTGTGTACATGAGGCAGTTGTAACATTGCCTCAGGATACCCAGATTCACCAGCTGGACTGGAGAGTACACCTGAAGTTGCCCTTTGGTCATGCCTGAATAGTAGGGTGAGCTGCTTAGTCACTTGGTTGGTGAGGGGTGGATAAAGAGCCTTGCCCTGCTGGGCAGTCAAGTGTCGGGGTGTATTAGTGCTTACTATTAGGTCTGAGCAAGTGCTGGACTGTGGGATGCTTTTTGAGTGCTTAGATTGAGAGTTAGACTAGTTTCAAGTGAAAAACCGAACAGGAGACTTAGTGGACCCGGGAATAATTTAACCCTAGCTAACCGGTGCTGCCCGGCACACAAAACCATGCAAACGCAGATGTTCATCGTGTTTCACTGTTGCAGTCATTACTCTTGGGTTATCCTGCTGGCAGGCAACCCTCAGTTGGCCAGAATTCCAAAGTCTAGGTCCGGCTTCGGTTGCTGTCGTCTCTTCCCTGACGTCAGTGCACCAGGGGTATTAAAGATGCAGCCGACGCCATTTTCTTCAGTCTTTCTTGCCGCTTGGTGCCCGAACCAAAAGCAGTTCACAAGTGCCGGTCGGCCGACTCCTGGGATTTTCGAATCCGAATTTCAGAACTGAAGTCTTCATTAAAGCTAAGTACACGTTGGGGAAACTTTTTTCTTGCTCCAGACCAATGTCAGAAAAAGTTAACAATTGTATTTCTTGTGGGAAGCAAATACCTCATAAGGATTTTCACTCTTACTGTATTCCTTGCCTAGGCCCTGATAACAAGGTTGCTAGCTGTCAGTTTTGTGCTAGATTTAACCAACGCACTATCAAGCGTCGGTTCGATTTTGCATTTCATTACTTTGGCCGAAGATTTAATTATATTATGCCGTCGGACCAGCCGACAACTGGAGTTTACAAAAAACGCAAGGACAAGGAAAAGGATAAGCATCCAAGGTCCAAAACTGACGACGAGGCGTCTTCTAGGCCAGTCGCCGGTTCTCAGTGAAGCACTTTCGCAGCCCCTGGCTCCCGCTACCTCAGAGCCACAGGACGCTACCGACTCCCACGTGGAGCCGATTGGGCCTCTGGATACTCAAGGTATTGGACACTCGGAAATCATTCCCTCAGATGGGTCCAGAGCCGCTGAGCAGGCATCGGCTTCTGAGGGTGTCTTCAGACCTACACAACTATATATTAAGCCATCTTCAGCTTCAAAGGCAAAGACTAAAGCAGCTCTAAAGACAAAGAAACAAGTACAGCATTCTCCTACTCAGACTTCCATGCCTAAAAAACAGATGCTCAAAATGGCCGAAGACCTAATTACTTTGATCAGGGGCTCCCATCCCCCTCCTGATAAGAGGCCTAGGCAAGAGACAGAGTATGATTCTTCTGATCTGGTTTCTATTTCCTCTGATTCCTCTTCTGAACAGGATTACTTCATGCTTCCCTATGAGGATTCTGATGCTGAAGAATTCATTCCTTCAGCCTCTCCTCCTGAGGATTATTCTTTTGGGGAAACCCTGCATACTATGAGGGAGCATTTCCACTGGGAGAGCCAAGATTACTCTGAATCTAAGAAGAGGCTCAGGGACTTTCTGCTACTTCCTCAGCACAGACCCCTTGCTATTCCACCTGTTCTAGATATTGTAGATGATGTTTTTTCAGAGTCCGGACTGTCCCCTGACTCTTTACCCCCTGCACCAGCTAAGCCAGACAGATACTACAGGGTCCCGGATTCTCATAAATTCCTATACAAAAACCCTGCTGCTGACCCAGAAACTATATCTCAGGGTCCCAAAGGGGTTAAAGCTTCCACTGCAAGCAACCCTGTCCCGTCTGATAGGGATTCTAGGGCTCTAGACAGATGGGGGGGGGGGGGGGAGTCTACACTTCTGCTACCTTGGCTGTGAGGGCTTTAAATTGTCAGTTTCATATGCTTAAATATCAGCAATATTTAATGGCACTGCTTAAACAGAAATTGTTGACAAATACTGAATGTTCAGAGAACAAGGAATTGCAGGATTTATTGCATGCAGCTGAACAAGTGGGAAAGCATACTTTGCAATGTGGTTATGATTCACTGGAGGCCTCTTGCAGGGCCGCTGTTACAGGTTCTGTTATTAGAAGGCATGCTTGGTTAAAGGAACAGAATCTGCCTGATCATGTTAAAGCAAAATTATTAGATGCACCATTACAGCATGATACTTTGTTTGGTACTAAATCAGAAGAGGTGTTGAAAAAAATGGAGGATAAAGCTAAATCCATGCAGACAGTCAAGGATTTCTTACAGGTACAGCCACCCAGGTTTAGCAGGAACTGGCCTTCTAAAAATTGGTCCTTTCCAGTGTCAGACAGACCTCAAAGAGGCAGATACAGGCGTCCCAGAGGCAGATCTTAGCCCCAAGGCTCATATAGGCCTAAACAATGGGGTGCTCCTACCTCCAAAAGCGGAGAAGACAAATCACAACCTTACAGGAAACAGTCCCAATGACTTTCCACTACCAGATCCAAGCACTTTTCTTTTGACAGCCCCCTTAGGGGGAAAACTGGCACTTTTTTCATCAAATTGGCAAATGGTTACCCAAGACAAATGGGTCCTGAACATAGTGTCCCAAGGCTACAGGTTCCATTTTCACACTTTACCAAGGTCAAAAGGTATGCCAAACCTGCCACACAATCAATGGGCAGAGGCACAAAAACAAATTACAACCCTCATGGTCATGAGGGCCATTCAGAAAGTACCACAACAAGAGCAGGAGCAAGGATTTTACTCCATACTTTTCCTAGTACCCAGAAAGGACAAAACCTGGAGAACAATACTGGACCTGTCTATAGTAAATACGTTTCTGGAAGTTCCAAAATTCAAGATGTTTACTGTTCAGCAGCTACTGCCCATGCTGGGCAAGAAGGCTTGGCTTGTAACTTTGGACCTAAAAGAGGCATACCTGCATGTCCCAATCAGACAATCTTGCAGAAGATACCTCAGATTCATAGCTAGCTCAATGAATTACCAATTCTCTGCATTGCCCTTTGGCTTATCTACTGCGCCCAGGGTCTTCACAAAATGCCTGGCACCAGTAATTGCGTTTTGCAGACAAAAAGGAATTCAAATATATCCCTACTTGGACGACTGCCTAATTCAAGCAGAGAACAGACATTCTTCTAAAGCATCTGGCGTTTGTAAAAAGATTACTAATTGGCCTCTCAAGAGATAATATTCCTGGGTGCAAGCTTAAATACAACTGCCCAGATTGCTTATCTCATGCCAGACAAGCAAAAGCAACTACTTATTTCAAGAAATTGGCAACAAAACCCCACTTATCTGCAAGGAAATTCCTGCAGGCCTTGGGTTTCATGGCATCCTGCATTCTAGTAATTCCATATGCCAGACTGCATATGAGGAAACTACAATGGTATCTAAAAAGTGTTTGGACTCAGCATTGCCACAGCCTGGAGACAGTAATTGCACTCATTCCCTGCCTACAACAAGAGTTTCGATGGTGGGCAGAAGCCTGTCACTACAACAAGGGTCTGCCATTCAGTTTACCCGCAGCCAGACAGCCACTGACAACGGATGCATCAGATTATGCCTGGGGGGCCCATATGGCAGGAAAATGTATTCAGGGCACATGGCCTGTAAACCAGATGCATCTTCACATCAATCAAAAAGAGATGCTAGCTGTTCAAAATGCCCTGACAGCTTTCAAGGATCTGCTTCTTCCAGGACAGTTACTGATAAAGACAGACAGCACTACGGTCATGTGGTACATAAACAAGCAGGGAGGTACACATTCCTACCCCCTCTGCAGACAAGCAATGACCTTATGGGACACAGCATTGGCTCTTTAAGTTCACCTGCAAGCACAATTCCTGCCAGGAAAAACAAATACTCTGGCAGACGAACTAAGCAGAAACCTCATGGATCCCCACGAATGGAAACTGGATCCACAAGTCTTCAGCATGATAATAAGAAAATGGGATGCACAGACATAGATCTATTTGCCTGTCCTCAGAACTGCCAGTTGCAGAGATTTTGCACAAGGATTTATCAGAAGCAAGCATGGAAAGTGGACGCCCTATCATTCAGCTGTAAAAATCTAACAATATATGCTTTTCTCCCACTGCCTCTCCTTCCCAGAGTACTCCTAAAGCTCAGACAAGAGAAGCCAAAAATTATTCTGATTGTACCAGACTGGCCATGCCAGCACTGGTACCCAGTCCTAAAGAGCTTGTCTTAAGGTCCAGCATGGATTTTGCCTCAAACTTCTCACTTGCTGACCCAACAAAACAATCAGATCCTGCACAGCCAACTCAGGACCTTAAATTTGGCAGCATGGCGGATAATGTAGCCATTTTGAACACTCTTCTTTCAAAAGCTGTTATGGATGTTATCTTGGAGGCCAGGAGGCCCAGTACCAGAATATCTTATGCAGAAAAATGGAAGAGATTCTGTGTTTGGAACCAGGAACAAGGCATTGACACGTGTGTACCAAATATCCCTCAGATTTTACAATACCTAACTGAGATGCTGAACAAAGGCCTTTCTTTCTCATCAATTAAGATTCACACCTCTGCCATTTCAGCCCATTACAATATGGAACCACCTATTTTTTCTCATCCTTTAATAAGGCAGTACCTCAGAGGGGCCAAAAATATTAGGCCTCCAAGGAGAGCACCAATTCCGGCCAGGGATCTCAATTATGTTTTGGAAAAACTCACACTGCCTCCTTTCAAGTCAGCATCAACAGCAGATATAAAATTCTTATCCTGGAAACAGCTCTGCTCCTAGCTATAACCTCTGCAAGGTGAGTCTCAGAGTTACAAGCACTCATGCCTGTGGAACCTTTCATCATTTTTCATCCAGACAGAGTTTCTCTGAGGACAAACCCTACATTTATGCCTAAGGTGGTGTGCAGTGTGGCCGTCAACCAAACCATTCACTTGCCTACCTTTTATCCAAATCCACAGAACAAGGTTGAGACAATTCTCCATTCTTTGGACATACACAGGTAGTTACGCTTCTACTTTGACAGAACTAAAGCTTTTCAGAAAGACTGAGCAACTTTTAGTGTCTTATGCTGCAGGATCACAAGGAAAGGCTATCTCAAAACAGCCTATTTCTAAATGGATAGGCCATTGCATCCGTTTCTGCTATTTTCAACATGGCATATCAGTGCCTAAGGGCATTAGGCCTCATTCCACCAGAGCAGCAGCCACTTCAGCAGCCTTCCTCTGAGGAGTACCAACCAAAGATATCTTAGAGGCTGCAACTTGGAGTTCAGTGCACACCTCTTTACTCTAAATCCAGAGCAGGCTTTGCCACTGCAGTTCTGCAGAGCCTCATAGCCTCTCCTAATCCTGTTTAGCCCAGCCACCCAACCTCAGCTTTGGAATTCTACCCAAGAGTAATGACTTCAACAGTGAAACACAATGAACATGGTACAGTTGTGTACCTACCATAAATGTAGATGTTCGAGTGTATTCACTGTTGCAATCCAGGTTACCCACCCACCATCCCCCTTGTCTTTGCTGGGACTTATCTACACACCTCTATTCTGTACAACCTATTTGGTGTATTTGCTTGTAGATGAAGGAAATGTTATTTTTGTGCATGCATTTTTTATTGGCATATTTTTCAGCCTACCATTTGGGGGCACCTGACATCTGGGGCAAGAAAAACTGAAGAAAATGGTGTCGGCTTCATCTTTAATACCCCTGGCGCACTGACGTCAGGGAAGAGGCGACAGCAACCGACGCCGGGCCTAGACTTTGGAATTCTGGCCCACTGAGGGTAGCCTGCCAGCAGGATAACCCAAGAGTAATGACTGCAACAGTGAATACACTCGAACATCTACATTTATGGTAGGTACACAACTGTACTTTTTTAAACTACTAACTTCTGGGCTGGAACCACTCCTCCAGGGACAGATGGCTGCTCTAAGTTCCCCTCTCTCACAGGTGAACAGAGAAACTTCCCTCTATCCAAGTAAGGTATGGGCAACTCAGAAACCTGTAACACAGCCCTGAATTCAGCACTAGCCTGAAAACTGGACTATACTAGCTTAGAAAGGCGGGAAACAAGACATTTTTTTGTTTTGTTTTGGGTTTTTTTGAAGAGATAAGGCAAAAAACAGTAAAAAGTACACTTAAAACAGTTTTAAATGAATACAAGTGATCAGAAAAGGCTGTCACACTTTAGTGTGTAGCCTACAACAATTAAACAATTTATTTAAACAAAAACAACTTTTTAAAAGTGCAGGCAGTCAAATAAGTACAATATGTGAAAAAAAACAAGCTTTTAAATCACAATAAGTGCTGGAAAAATCAGCGTTCAAGCAGAAAACAGTTAAGTACAGCAAGAAAATACAGAAAACTGATACTCAATCACTACAAAGTCTCTCTTTTAAGCTAGAAGGCTTGTATCAGTTTAAGGCTTTCTAGTGCTTTCCAGTAGATTAGTTTCAGGAAAGATGGGAAACAAACGCAGACAGGCTACCTAGTACTTACCACTCCCACTGGTAAGCTAGAAGGCTGCACTCCAACACATAGACTTGGGGGGCTCAGAAGCTTACAAACAGTCCTGGATACAGCAAATCTGTACCTGGACTAGACTTGTTACAGGAAAGGTGGGGATCAAGTGTAAACACTGACTTTAAAACCATAAAGTTGAGAGAGATGGAAAAAAGCTGCCCAAACGGCCAATAAACTACACTTTCTGAGCCAGAACTACTCCTCTTGTGGTAGATAGGCTACCTAGTGCTTACCACTCCCACTGATAAGCTAGAAGGCTTCCCTCCAACACAGAAAGGCTTGCGGGGCTCAGAAGCTTACCAAAAGTCCTGGATACAGCAACTCTGTATCTGGACTAGGCTAGTAAAACGTGGGAAACAGCGCAAGTGCGTCTTTTAAACCAGAAAGTTGAAAGAGATGGGAAAAAACTGCCCAAAAGTCCAGTAGCTACAATTTCTGGGCCAGGAACCTTCCTCTTGTGGTAGATAGGCTACCTAATGCTTACCACTCCCACTGATAAGCTAGAAGGCTTCCCTCCAACACAGAAAGGCTTGGGGGACTCAGAAGCTTACAAAGAGTCCTGTATACAGCAAATCTGTACCTGGACTAGACTAGTTACAGGAAATGTGGGGAACAAGCGCAAACGCAGGCTTTTAAGCCAGCAAGTTGAAAGAGATGGAAAACTGCCTAAACGGTCAATAAACTACAATTTATGGGACAAAACTCACTCTTCCCATGGTAGATAGGCTACCTGATGCTTACCACTCCCACTGATAAGCTAGAAAGCTTCCCTCCAACACAGAAAGGCTTGGGGGGCTCAGAAGCTTACAAAGAGTCCTGGATACAGCAAATCTGTACCTGGACTAGACTAGTAACAGAAAAGGCAGGAAACAAGCACAAACACAGGCTTTTGAATCAGAAGGTTGAAAGAGATGGAAGAGCTTCCCAAACGGCCAATAAACTATAATTTCTGGGCCAGAAACCTCTCCTCCTGTGGTAGATAGGTTACCTAGTGCTTACCACTCCCACTGATAAGCTAGAAGGCTTCCCTCCAACACAGAAAGGCTTGGGGGGCTCAGGAGCTTACAAACAGTCCTGGATACAAGTCTGTATCTGGACTAGACAATTTACAGGAAAGGCAGGAAACAAGCTAGGATTTTTTTTTTGTAGAAAAGCAGCTAAAACAACAGTAAATAAAATTCAAATGCAGTGCAGGCTAGCACACGTGTATCAATATTACAGCAAATACAGTTTAATTAAATGCAATTAAATTAACAAATAACTAAAAAAAACAAGTGCAGAAGGTATTAAATTAGAAGGCTACTAGCAAGCAGTAATAAGTGCAGAGTAGGAACAACTGAACAGATAAAAGCATGCAGAACAGCAACCAAGACAATTACAGTAAGAGCAGCTGAATATATATATATATATATATATATATATATATATATATATATATATATATATAGATTTTTTTTTTTTTTGAGGGAGGGAACACAGCAGGATTAAGAGGCAACAGGGGTTGTCCTTCTCAGATGCTCTCTTTGTACACAGTAGGAGTGCCTGAAATCAGAATATGATCTGACTGCAATCAGTTGAGTGAGCAAATGAGATAGGCCCAGGAGTATCCAAATACAAACTTACAAGAGGGGCGGGCAGTTTCAAAGCCACCAAGATTAACACCAAAACAAGAACAGGGAGGGTGGATGGGAGAAACACAGTGGAGACAACAATAGACAGAAACAATACAGCACCACTATAAATAATAGGCAAGTGTATAAATACAGCACAGTGCAAATTAAGTTGCAAAAAGTGTACTCATCAGTTTGGAATAGATTTCAACTTTGCAGCTCACAGCAAATCTATCAGCTTTCCAGCAGTTCACAGAAATGCAGTCTGTATTGGAATTACAGCAATGAGATACACCTCAGGCAATGACTAACAGCTAGGATGTGGGCTGGCTCAACAACCCCCTCCCTGAAACTAGATTAGATGGGATCTACCTTTAATGACCTATTCCATGGCCTTGCATATTAAGTTCATCAGGCTGATAGGTCTGTAGTTCCTCAGATCTGTGATGGGGCCACACTTCTGAAGTGGCACGACTACTTCTGTGCACAAAACCTCAGGGACAAAGTCAGTGGATGAGCTCAGGATGAATAGTTGTTGGAGCAGGTCGACCAGTTTGTGTTTAGTGCTGAAAGGGGGGAAGCCGGGTATGTTATCAGATCCCATAGAGGATGTATATTGTGTTTTGGAGAGAACTTTTAACAATTGCTCTTTTGTGATGATGTGGATTTGAGATCTTTAGTGATATGTGAACTTTATATAGATGCCTCAGAGTTGTGGATCAGAATAGCTAGTGCCTTTATGAATAAGTTCAGGGCACTGTTTGGTGTTATTTGGTAACTTCCTGATGTAAGTAAAGAAGGATTTGTAATTATCCTTAGCTTCCAGTGCCAGCCTAAGTTCATGGGGGGCCTTTGTTTTCCAGATGATATTTTTCAGTATCCTTTTAGTGCTTTTTTTTTTAATAAATGCCTTTATTAAATTATCACTTGAGACATAAGCACACATACATTAATAGAAACGAAAAAATGTATTACCATTTTTTCAAGTTACATACATTATACATTACATATATATTTTCCTTCTTTATATCAACCAACATTCAGTCCAACATTATATAAATTGCTCAGTTCCTAGCTTCCCTTAAACCTCGCCCCTCCTACTAGACATTATTCGGCATGTATTTTCTCACAAATTATATTTATTTCTATGTAAGTTGCTCTTTCCCTTTTGTAAAGATCTCATTCCAGTTCCTGTATCTTTTTTACAACATTCAGTACTTCAAATACAGTCGGTTTACATTCTGATTTCCATGTTCTAGTAATTGCTTTTTTTGGTAGCCAATAGAATTAAACTTAATAAGGCCTTAGTGTGTTTAGGCAATTCAGATCCTGTGTCCTAGCTCAAAAGAATTATTTCCTTCATTACAACCATTTGCTCCCCAATATTTCTGACAGAGTACTCTGCAGGGAATTTTTAAATCAGCCAACTTGTTACACTCCCAAAAACATGTTCCCAGTTACCTCTTTCTTCTCCTTCATACCTCCAAAATTTGCTGTCTGCCTGAGAAAAATTCTTTGAAATCTGCCTAGGGCATAAAATATCTATGCAAACCAATCCAAGCAAAAATCCTAAACCTTCTGGAATTCGTTGCATACTTGGGAGTCATACACATGCCCATTTTTCCCTTGTAAATTGATTTTCCAGTCTCTCTTCCCAATCTTTTTTAACCTCCTCTGGTTGATTCTTATAGTTATCATGCAATATTTTATATGCCCTACTAATTCTATTAATTATTCATTTATTTAACAGCAGCGTCTGTCATAAATTCAACTAAAACTCGACCAGAGCAGGTCTTTTCACTTAGGACTCCCCTATTCCTTTCTCTTTGCCTGTACTCTGATATCAATCCCTGTTGAGGAAGGCATTCTCTACCCTGCGATCCAGACTTCTTCTTGGCAGCATTCCATGCTGTTACTGTTCCCTAGTTGCTTCCAATACCTTCTTTCCTTTGACAGTTTTCCCAGTAAATTCTAGCCCTCTCCTTGACTATTTTCTGTACCCCTACTTGTAGTTATACCTATTGGCAAAATCTATTTTCTCCATTCTTATGTTGGCTCAGTTCTTAGAATACCTACTGCAACTTTATAAATATAATATTCTGTATGATTGTTATTATTCTCTGTAAGAAAATGCAACCAAAATCCCTCTCTCTATCCTTGTTTCTTGAAATCCACCCACTTCATCATCAGTCCTTTCAACTTTGAATTTTAACCTTCTGCTTGTGTTATGTATATGAGCCTCTTTTCGCTCTAAAATATCCAGGATCAACTTGCCTTAACCCAATTAACTTTGTCCCCCCTCCCCCCACCGATAAATTCCTTCATTCCTTCATTCCTTCAACTCTTTTTTAATTACTATCCACGGTTCCTTCTCTGGTTGATGCAAATGATACCTGAACCTGACCTCTATGTAAAACTAAGGGGACTAAAAACATTTTCATTACTTGTGTTTTGTAGCCTTTGTATTACACTTTGTTTAGTTTCTTCCAACAACACCTTTTCTGCCATACCAGAAAACTTTCTAATCCATACTCCTAAATACTTCATTTTATCATGTTCCTGTAAATGTAGGTGTTGTTGAACCAATTTGTATGTGGGTACATAATTTACAGCCATAGCCTTTGTTTTATCTTCATTAATTTTATTTTCCAAAAAGACTTGAAACTCTCTCAAAATGTTCCACAACACTAAAATGTATTTTTCTGAATTTATCAAGTACAAAATAATATCATCTGCAAATAAAGTCAACTTTTCTCATCTACTATACCAGTTATATCCTTGAATTTTTAAGTCCCTTATTTTCTTTGCCAATATCTCTAAATGTAAAGCAAATAACAAGGGGGAAGAGGACATCTCTGCCATTTTATATTGTCACATTATTGTAGCTAGAAATGTATTGTATATGTGTGTTTGTGTGTCTGTGATCATGTGTGTGTGTCCAGATATGTGTGTATCTCTGTGTGCGTCTGTTTCCCTGTGTGTGTGTGTGTGTGTGTGTGTGTGTGTGTGTGTGTGTGTGTGTGTGTGTGTGTGTGTGTGTATCTCTTTCTTTGTATCCTTATGTGTGTATGTGCATGTCCCTGTGTGTGTGTGTGTGTGTGTGTGTGTGTGTGTGTGTGTGTGTGTGTGTGTGTGTGTGTGTGTGTGTGTATGTGTGGTCTACCAGGACCTGGTCTACTTTGTACTGCAGGCTGGATGGGTGCTGAACTGAAAAGTACAAAACTGTTCGACTGAGTGATTCATAGCTACACATATTCCCCCTTAGTGAGACGTTCCCCTTTTGGGAATATGCTTGACTGTTAGTCACTAAGCAGTGTAATAAGATAACTGAGCATATCACTGCAGGGCATGCTGTGCTACTGCACCACTGTCTATTGATTCAGGCCACTGACTTGACACCCAAGCTAGGCAAATCATCATTTCATAAGCTTGGCTTTGTCAAAGCATACAGATCTCCAGTAAAGCTCTATACAAATGCAGCTGTTTGAATAATTAGATAAACAAGCTACAGAGCTGCTGTTGACAGATCTTGTGAAGTGAGAATGAACACTGTTCAGTTCAAAGGACTACAAAAACAATTTGCACTCTGCATTAAATACTCATTTTAAAAGTTTTGCTTCCTCATATTACCATATGTATTCTCCAAGAATAGCGTTCAGTGACATAGAAATGTTCTTTTCCTTACAATTGCAGTTAGTTGGTATGTCAATACAGTGACAGAAGGATGAAGGTAATTGTACCCTAAATGAAAGTTCTAAGGGTGGCACCACAGATAGTGCAGTTGCCTCACAATAATAGAATCTCAGGTTCGATTCTTGGCTGGGGTGATTTTTGTGTGGAGTCTACACGTCCTTCCTGTGTTTGTGTGAGTTTTCTCTGCGTGCTTTGTTTGTCTCACCATTCCAAAACTATGTAGGTGGATTGAAACTGACAACAGATGTGTGTGTGTGTGTGTGTGTGTGTGTGTGTGTGTGTGTGTGTGTGTGTGTGTGTGTGTGTGTGTGTTTGTGTGTGTGTGTGTGTGTGTGTGTCTGTGTGTGTGTGTGTGTGTGTGTGTGTGTGCACACATTCATGTGTGCGTGTTCATGCGTGCGTGTGTGCGCGTGTGTGTGCATGTGTGTGTGTCTGTGTATCTGTGTGGTTGGAAGTACAACTACAGCAGGACTAACTACCCAGCGGTGTGGACATCGGCTCTAGCTGATTGTCACTGTGTTGATCTAGCACCCTGAACCCATGTGCAAAAATGGGAAAAGGGGTTGTGGATAGATAGACTGATTGTCTTGAGTCGAGTTCAGGGACAAAAGCTGCTACAAATGAACATTAACCTTAACTTTCTGCTTCGGGTAAGTTGCAGATAAGTACCTCATGGGGAGTGTGTATATACAGGAGAAATGTGCACTGTCACCAGTTGTGTAGTTAAAGGCAGAATAGAAACATATGTAGTTTTGCAGTATGAGTTGACATTATCTTTATTTTAGGCCAGTGTATTCCGGGAGGTTTTCTTTTGTGGAAATTTATAGAGTTCTCCTTAAAATATTTCCCTGTAATCAGATACATGCAAAATTCAGTTCCGTTCTTTTAATTAAAAATGTCAAATTGTAAAGCATAGATGTGAAGTGTATTTGGAGAACTGCGAGTGTTTGGTAGAAGGTTCAAAAGAGAGACACATGTAACACTTTAGTGAGCCAATTCTTTTGTTGCAAACCTTCTAGTTGTGTGTTAGTAGATCAGTCACAATAGCTTTTGCAGTGTCTTCCATACAGACGTTTACCATTTGGTGACACTTGCCTCAGTCGGAAATGAGGGAACTGTTCTTGGTGAGTAAAATGGATGTAGTATTTGAACAGCTGAATGTTTTTCCTGTGTTTAACAAAAGCCACTTCCTATTACCTTGCTGGACGCCCTGAAAGATTTTTTTGGTTATTCAGACACAACAGAGAGAAAAGCTGGAACTTTATTCCCCACGCAATTCAAATAGGAGAGGCTGTCTTTTGACATGCCATTGTTTTCTAATTTGCATGTCTTAAAAACTGTACATCCTGTTCCCACCATATCTACCATGGCTGTTGCCCTGCTTAATCTGTTCACACACACACACACACACACACACACACACACACACACACACACACAGCACATTCTGATGCAGATTGGACTACAGGTACAGATTGAATAAAGTGCAAAATAAAGACCTTAAAAAGAACCCTCATTTTATGTGTGCTTCCTTGATCGGAAGCAGGACCTGAAAAAAAAACATGAGCCACAGGATCAAATGGTTAGTAATTCCATATCCATGTTAATAGTAGTAAAAGGGCAACAGTGAAGCAAGCATACAGTGCATATCATAAATGCAGTATTTCTCAATGTTCGGCAACAGTTCAGCATTTTAGTTACAGTAGTATAAAAATGAAGGGCATATCAGAGTGATACTTTTTTCGTATCAGGGATTCTTTTTTTGTTATTTTACTTTTCATATTTGTTTTTCCTCTGGACAAAGTACACTGTTCCCATGCACCTTTCATACGCATGCTGTTTTTTTTTTTTACTTTTATTTGTGGCTTTCTCTTGCACAGAGTAGACACATAACATGTGCATTTCATTTCTGGACATAAATACTTTGTAGTTAAAATTCTTTGCATTGTACTACAAAATCCTGCACAGTTCATACTTACTATATAGTCTGTTTCCTAATGTGGTTTATGTTTCTTTCTTTCTTCAAGCCTACACATTTTAAAATGCACTCATCAACAACTTATGCACTCGTCAGATTTGTGTGAATATCCCTCCCCCATGGCATCCATCTGAGACTTACTATTTAATTCACCAGACACATTTCATTTCCACACTTTCCAGTCACACATGCACTCTGTCTGTGATGTTCCACAAGTCATATAGATCCACATACATACTTATACAGTTCAGAGCTAGGTATCCCCCATCGCAACACACCAGTAAAATAAGTTCCCTAGCACTGTGCATAGTGTACATGTCTACTGTTTTAATTATTTTACATTTCTGTGTTCAGCACTTTGTCAATCAATGCCTGCAACAGCATTCATGTCTGCCACGTATGAATTATTTAAATTAAATGCACATGTATAGTTCTTTACATTTTAACTCATTCCAGTTTTTGAATTCACAAAAATAACTGCTTAATAAAAATTGTAGATTGCTTCTTAAATATTTAAAAGTTGTCTTTAGCATGTATGTAAGCATTTGAAGCTTAATTATCACAGCTTAGTAAGACATTACCATCCATGCTTTTTAAACCCCAGTCAGAAACTGTCAGAACAAAACCTCCTGCACGGTGCTGAGTGCCCTGAGCTAATGTTTACACAAGTCATCAGATACTAATTTATACAAAGTGTTGCATTGACTATATGCAGGCATCACACAGAAACATACATTATGGAAGCAGTTACAGACCACATGATTCTCCCAGTGTACCCTTTATTTAATGGATAACTTGCTGGTTTTGGTTATCTAGTCAGTTCATCCCATCTCTAGTCTCTGTAACTCTGAACATAAGCCTGCGTCATGATTCTTGAGCTTGGTCACCATTTTGACCCCGCTACCATTTCAGCAAGGCTATTCCAAATGTTAATTTCGTCTTCTGTGAAATAATATATCCTCATGTCTCCCCTGGGCCAAACACCTTATATGTCATACTGAGTCATCCTGTGCATAGTAAGTACAGTGCACCTTTAGATTATATGTATTCTGCTGGACTTGTGTTTCTTTTACTTCCTTCTGTCTCAGAATTATAGCTGTTGATTTATCGTTTTTTAACCTAAAAAAATGACTGATTCTCTTCAGCCACTACTGGGAGAAACAGTAGAAAATGCTATGTACATGTATTTGTGTACAGTGTGTGTGTGTTTGTGTGTGTGTGTGTAATGTGTACATATATATATATATATATATATATATATATATATATATATATATATATATATATATTTTTTTTTTTTTTTTATATATATATATATATATATATATATGTTTACACACATACACTCATATATGATTCTGTTATAAATGTTCAAAATGTTCACACAATTAAGACTGACAAAAATATTTCAAACATTAAGCTTACCAAATAAATAAAACACCAATCATACAAAAGACTGAAAAAAACACAAAAAAAAAAGCAACTTCCTATTGTGAGCTCTAACAATAACCCTGTCACAATATTCCAACGTATTTTGTCTGAGTAGTGGAAGTGTTATGGATATGTTTTTCTGGGTCTATATTAGAACATCGAAGTTTTAAAACTTTGAATGTTCTAATATCGACCCTAAAACAGCAAACGCTGAAAATAAGCGAAGCTGCAGAACACCAAATTTTTTTCCTAGGGGAAAGAATTTGGTTGGCCGTTTCTGGTGGCTTCACTATTTTCAGCACTGTGGTGGAAAGTTACGGGTCGGGTTCAGGTAAGTGTGCAATTGTGCAGACGTTAGGGTTAGGGTGCAGCTTATGTGAGTTAAGGTTAGGGCGTGGGTCGGATGAGTGGGCGACAGTGACAGACATTAAGGGTTAGGGCGGGGTAGGTGAGTTAGGGTTAGGGCGTGGGTCAGGTGAGTGTGCGACAGTGACGGACTTAGGGTTAGGGTTTGGGTTAAGGTAAGTGGATCGATAGTGTATGTACATTTTAGTGTCGGGTAGGTGTAGAATTTTAAGTGTATGTGTGTGGATTGCTGTTTTTTTGGTGTGCTTGTGTTGTGTGTGCATTTCTTGGAACAGCAAATTTTTTCCCAGGGAAAAAATTTGCTCTTCCGTGTATTCGAGAATTTAAGCTTTCGCTTAAAAGGGGTCGATGAATTAGCGTTTGCTTTTTTAAGCGTTCGCTAATTTAATATAAACCCGTTTTTTCTAAGGTAAGGTGTACGGCCAGAGTTACGGTCAGGATTATTATGATTAGCTACAGCCCTACATATTATATGGCTAAAAACACATTCCCTAACAGTACTACTACTCAAGTAATGCTTGATCCGGGTTTTACCACTGGACTTTACTGATATATAGAAGCAGTCAATGTCCCGTGATTCACACTTACTGTTTTGTCCATTCTCTTTTGTGTTCTGCCATTATAGGCTCTTTCTGTTGTGTTTTCTTCCTTTTGTGATGTAGATATATGCCTTTATATCTGTTTAATTATTCTGTTTCTTTCTCTCTCTATGCATATGTACATGTAACAGATATGTATAGTATACATATGCACACATATATACAAATACTCACACACTTATACACATTTATCAGTCTGTTGAGCTATATATAGATAGACAGAAATATTTGTTGAGAAATGCATATTATGTCACGTATGTATGAGCAGCAGATGGTATATTTTGAAAAAAAAAATGTGCTCAACATTAAAAGTAGGTAGCTGTTTGTGGTAAACTGTCAAAATTCTGCAGAACTCTCAGAATTTTTAATTAGCACATCTTGTTTTTTTTGAGTGAATTATGTATGATCAGCTATTTTTAATTTATGTATTGTATATATGCAACATTTACTTCTGCTAATTAGTAATACTTAACTACATGTAAGTGAGTGTTTATTGACCTAAGTGTCATCACAAGGAAATACGTGGCATTCTGTACCTCTGTTTCTGAAGAAGAGTGAGAAGACAGACTGTCAGTGTTAGAGGGAAGTGTGGGTAGGAATGGGTTAGAGCAGTGGTGACAGAAGATGTAGACAGCTTAGATTACTTTAAACACGTTCCATCTGATCGCTTCTCAAAATTTAGCAACTTTCTCACATTATGCCTCCCCACTCTTCACATCACGTATTCTCCGAGCCCCACCACTGCTCACTCCACAAATACTCCTGAGACCTACAGCTACTCCCTCCACATATACTGCTGAACCTCACTACTACCTGTACTTCTGAGTCCCACCACTACTAACTCCACCTATACTCCTGAACCCTACCACTACCTATACTCATGAACCCCACCACTACCTATACTCCTGAACCCCACCACTATACTCCTGAACCTACCACTACTCACTCCACCAATACTCCTGAATCCCACCACTACCTATACCTATAATCCTGAACCCCACCAATATTTATACTCCTGAACCCCACCACTACCCATACTCCTGAACCCCACCACTACTTATACTCCTGAACCCACCACTACTCACTCCACCAATATTCCTGAATCCCACCACTACTCACTCAGTGTATACTCCTGAGCCCCACCATTACTCACTACACCTGTACTCCTGAACCCACCAGTACTCACTCTACCAATACTCCTGAGACCCACAGCTACTCACTCCACATATCCTCCTGAACCCCACCACTACTAACTCCACCTATACTCCTGAAACCCACCACTATCTTATACTCCTGAACCCCTCCACTACTCACTCCACATATACTCCTGAACCCCACCACTACCTATACATCTGAGCCCTACCACTACTAACTCTACCTATACTCCTGAATCCCACTACTCACTCAGTGTATACTCCTGAGCCCCACCATTACTCAGTACACCTATACTCCCGAACCCCACCACTACCTATACTCCTGAACCCCACCACTACTTACTCCACCACACCTGAATCCCACCACTACCTATACTCCTGAACCCCACCACTACTTATACTCCTGAACCCCACCACTACCTATGCTCCTGAACCCCACCACTACTCACTCCATGTGTACTCCTGAACCCCACCACTACCTTTACTCCTGAACCCCACCACTACGTACTCCACCTATACTCCTGAACCCCACCACTACCTATACTCCTGAACCCCAAAACTACCTATACTCCTGAGCCCCAACACTACTCACTCCATGTATAATCCTGAGCTTCACTGGTTCTCACTCCATGTATACTCCTGAGCCCCACCACTACTCACTCCATGTGTACTGCTGAACCCCACCACTACTCACTCCACCAGTAGTGCCGAGCCCCACCACTACTCACTTCACCTGTACTCCTGAGCCCCACCACTACTCACTACATGTATAATCCTGAGCCCCACCCCTAACAGTCCTCTATTTTACTTCAAACATATTAAAAGCAAAGAAATACAGCCTTCTGTCGAGCAAGTAAAAATTTGCAGTTCCCCAGGCATAGATGGTCTGCACCCCCTGTTCATTTGTCATTGCAGGGAATACATTCTTGCACGACTCCCAACACATATATGATCTCTGGGTAACACAAAAGACTATGCTAGCTATATGTAGCAGTGATTAACCCCTCTCCCAGAGCAAATCAGTCACTGCAAGCTTTGTCATTACTATCCAGTATCCATCCTTCTTTCCTACACTTTCAGAAATCTTTTAAGACACTAATCTACACCCAGATTACATCCTACATCTTCAAGTACAACCTTTTGTCATCCAAACAGCATGGATTCTGGTCAAGTCGTAGCACACTGACAGCCATTTGCACCTTCACAAACCATATTCTGTTATGGATCGGTAAGAGTGAGCTTAATGGTGCTGTATTGCTCAACCTAACAAAAGCTTTTGATCTAGCAGATTGTGACTTACTGTTAAACCACCTACTTGACATAGGCATTCATCCAGATGCACTACAAGATTTCACAACTGTCTTTCTAACCACCACTTCTGTATAAAAGATAGTTCATCCTTCTTAACTCTAGCCAGAATCAAACAAAGAGTACCACAAGGCTCCATCCTTGATCCCCTTCTATTCTCCGTCAAGGTAAACAAACTACCCTTGAACCTACTCCACCTTCCCCCCCTCTTCTTTATGCTGATGACATAGTACTACTCTGATCTAAAAAAATCCTTAAAAATCCTTCAGAAAGAAGTACAGAGTGACTGTATCACTCATTAATGCTTAGATCAGCAACAAAATAATTATTTTGAACTTTTCCAAAGCAAAAGCAATGTTCTTTGGAGCCTAGCCAAATCTAAACACCCCCCACTCCACCATTACTAATATTTGATCACAATAGCACTATATTAGAAAACTGCTCTTCATTAAATACATAGAAATTTGGCTAGACCCATCTCTTAACCTCAGCCTACACATTGAAAATAGTAGGAAAAAATTGCCCACTTTTATTCTGGACTAAACCCCCCCCCTTTCCCTCCAAAATAGAAAACGGCATTCTACCAGTCCACCTAGACTATGGGCTTCCAGTAGTTGCAGACCCCTCAGAAAAAAAACTCCACAATAACAGACAGTCACACATTTGTGAAAAGTACAAACATCACTGCCCAACAGTAAAAAATTAAAATTTCTCCCAGTCAGACAAAGATGTGACCTGCTGTTATGTGTTTAAATTTTCGTACTCCAGTGCAGCCACACAGCTTCAAGGGAGACCTCTTCCTACAAAGTCAGAAGCCAAAGCCATCCAGGCCCTGCCACACACGCTCCTAAACCTAAACTACAGTATACAGATCATTGCTTCTCATTAGTAGCCATTTAATTATGGGAATCTATCCTTGCCAATCTCAAAGAACTGTTTCTAGTCCCAAATTCCGAGCTCAACCAAAACATTATCTTCACAGTAATATTTAATTTAAATGCAACCACTCTGGGCACATTGCGTACCAGAATCTTGCTGTACTCCATCAGTCTTGTCCTTGTGATCAGTGGTCAGAAGGCAAAGTGTGTAGTTGTAGAAGAGATCAAAATAAGCCATAAAGTGGGTAACTATGAGTTGGACTTCTAGACCTGATCTATTGTTTGTGAGCTGTCCGGAACACACAAGTGAAACATTTTTTTTCTGTCTGCACCAGTGTGCTTAGATGTTTTTTTTTTAAGCTTGCTGTAGTATGCTTACAGCAGTCTGTGACAGATATGTAACCATCCTGGTTTGCTGTGGTTATTTCTGACTCAAAGTGCTTGACAGAGACTTCCTGCTGATGAGGACTTATTTTGCATCCTACATCAAACACACTGCTGTTCATTATATTGTCCATTATTAAAGAGTCTGTATGTAGTTTTGTTACTATGGAAGACATTTTGAGGTCATCCAACACTGGGTGACAGTAGTAGCTCAAACTTAACCCTTTTAACATAGCGGCAGCACTGATGCATGTTGTTGTGTGTCTGTCATCAGCCTTTCCCTTGTCTTCTCTTATCGTTATGAGTGAGTGTGTGCCGTTGTAGTGCTGTCTATGTATTGTAACTGACAACTCACTGATGTTCATGAGCTAATTACTAGTACTCATTAAATTATCGTCCTTCTGGATAAAGCCTTAAAGGTCATCTTCCAGATTAACTATCTAATTAAACGTACTGGTGTCTTGCAGTATAAATTATTGCAATGCACTTTGCATTAGGATTAGTTAAAGGGACTTTGCCTTCTCACAGCAAATGCCAATTTCCACTGCCTGTGCTAGTGGACTGACAGCGGTTACCAGCTGCTGCTGGGTCAGTCTTTACAATCTTGTTCTTAGCTATTGTACTTTACATGGCCAGAGTCCTCTCTGTTTGCAAAAAAAAGTTGCTATTTTGCCCTACCAAGCACTTCCAACCTTTGTTTCACTACCACAGAACTATTTGAATATTAAGTTGGCTTCCACTGGTAGTATTAAATCATAGAAAAAATGTAACCATTTATAGCATTGGATCATGGTAAAAACCTGATCATCAGTAGTGTTAGATCATGGTAAGAACCTGACCATTGGTAGCATTCTCAATGCAATAAAAGGTGAACAAAAATGGTAAAGCAGAGTGAAACAACAATAATCCAATAGCGAAAAAAAGCACACTCTACAACGTTGAACAAATTTAATAAAAAATAAAGCTTTCGGACAAGCAGTCCTTCCTCAGTGTTTAAAAAAGGTTTAAAAACAATCATCCTTTTAAATAATTCAAACATGTATCACATGACACAGTCCATCCTATCAAAGAAATACATCAATTAAAATCATAGCATCCCATTATATAATAAAAGGTATATTACCACATATAGCAAACATTTACAATATCAACTAAGTTGCTGCTGTTTAAGTTTCAATATTGGTTTAAGTGTTATTTGTTTATTTAAAACAGGAATAACATCAGCCTGAAAACATACTATCCATTCAAATTCTTTCAGTTCTAACTTATTCACTAAATCAACACGTCGAGAACCTGAACACAGAATATCTATGACTCTAAACAGGAATTGGTGGTATTCATTGTTTTCTTGTATATGTTTGGCCAAAGAATTAGTATCCACACCTCTGCGTATGTCTGATCTGTGTTCTTTAATCCTATCACGTAGCCTTCTTGTGGACTTTCCTATATAAAATCCTGGACATTGCTGGCAGGTAGCTAAGTGTATAACATAGGGAGTGTTACAAGTAGCTGTACAATTAAATATGTATTTTCTCTTACTAATTTGATGTATAAATTCAGTGGATTGAGTAATTGCTGAACAACATGAACAGTTGTAACCGGGAAAAGTCCCTTTCTTGCTGAAACTAACATTACTCCTCTTATTCAGGCTAAAATCCTTATAACATAGACGTTTCTTTAGACTCTCACAATGGTGAAATAATGGTCTTGTACCATTTTTAGAATTGAAACAACAAATAATAACTGGTGTGGAGCATCTATCTCCCATGTTGGTAATGACCAGGTCTAGGATATTGGAGCCCCTGGTGGGACAATGGATTAATTGATCCAGGGTGTTGGAATTTATGAATTCCAAGAACTGTTGGGAAAAGGTGTTGGTACTCAAGTAGTTTTCCCAGTTAATGGCAGGGTAGTTGAAATCACCAAGTATTAGGGTGTTTGGTTGTATCTTAATGTTTTCCAGTATGTTTAGAAAGGTGGAGTGAGAATCTTGGAGCATGGTGGGGGATCTGTAGCAAGCTACAATTTGGATTGCAGTCTTACCTAGTGTTAGTTGCACTTGGAGAATTTCAGATGCATTGTGTTGGGCAACTAGCCTGGAGGTGTGGATATCCTTGGTGAATATGGACACTCCTCCACCTTTAGTGTTTCGGTCTTGGTTTGGTGGGTGAAAAGTGTGGTAAGAGTTGTAGCCTGGAATTTCAGGGGTGCTCTCTGGAGCCTTGAACCAGGTCTCAGTTACTGCACAGATATCGATGTTCTCCATTTTTAGGAGTGCCTCGAGAGTGTGCATTTTGAGGTTTAGACTTCTAGCATTGAGTAGCATTACCTTCAGATTTTGCATGCTTGTATCTGTTACGGTGGTGGTTTAGTCCTTTGAACCTTGCCTAAAAATGGCACTATAGGGGTGCCAAGAGCTTTAGCCAGTAACCTGAATCCCAGGGGTGACAGGTGCAGACCATCTCTGGCAAAGCATCGTGGTTTGTCGATCATGTCTTCCCAGGCAGACAGATACTGGATCCCCTTTGAATGACACCAGAAGCTTAGCCAATTGTTGAAGTCAATCATTTTGTCCTTATACTGTGGTATCATTCTGGGCGAAGGCAGGATGCTACTCAGGGCTAGGGTCATACCTGCCTGGGCTACATGATCCGAGAGCTCTTCCATGTATCTTTTCATGTAGTCCAGGGAGATATGTCTCAAGTCATTCACTCCAACATGGACAATGACAGAGTCGTATTTGTACTTGTTGTGGAGTGACTTGAGTGCATGCATTATGTGGTGGATCCTGTCACCCGACAGGCAGCTAACTGTAATTTTCTCCTTGTTCAGCCTGGCAAGTGGGACATCAGTGTGCTTGACTATAGAGTCACCTATGACTAAAGTGTTGGGTACATTGTCATGCCTTAGGGGCTGTTGTTGGGTGGCACACTGGTGTTGTGAGCTATGTGTCACTTTGGTTGTGACTGTTGTTCACTTGCGTTTCAGCTTCGGAAGTCCTTGTTGCTTGGGCAGGTTAATGTTAAGGGCCTCCATATATGTTTGTTGAGTGTTGCTATGTGTGGGTGTTGATGGTGTGGGTTTTGAAGGGGTATTTGTTGTTTGAGGTGTAGTGTAGGTGTTAACCTGCTCCTCTTGACTGTCTAGCACAATCTTGGCTGGAGAGAGCTTTGCTTCCAGTTTGGCTATGTAAGTGCATCTCTCGCAGGTTATAGTGTTGGGTGGTAGGAGGAGAGGGTTGTCTATGTACATGAGGCAGTTGCCACATTGCCCCAGTATGCCCAGATTCACCAGTTGGACAGGAGAAATCACTGGAAGCTGACCCTTGGACATGCCTGTTTAGGTGCTTTTTTTGTAAAGTACAAGAGCTGTTTTCCCTTACCTTTGCAAGGTACTTTGCAGTTATAGGCTTTTTAGTGCCTATGATTAATTTATCCTTATTGACAAGGAGAGTTGAGTGCTTGTATCAGTTTCAGGCTTCCTAGTGCTTTCCAGCAGGTTCTAGAGCAAGTGCTAGTCACAGGGGTTCAGATATTAGTGCTACTACTGAGAAACCAGCTAGTTCTAAGTGAAAATTTGAAGAGCAGTATTTCTGGCACCTGGAGTAGTTTAACCATAGCCCTGTTGCTGCATGATGTGAAAAATGCTCAAAAATACACGTTTTTAAGCCAGAAAGTTGAAAGGGATATAAATCAGTCCAAAAAGGCTACTAAAAATGACAATTTCAGAGCTGGAAACCACTCCTCTAGTGTTAGGCAGTACAATGCTCACCAGTCCCACTGGTAAGCAGTAGGACTTCCCTCTACCACAGCAAGGTCTGGATAATTCTAAACACGGAAAATAAAGTCCTGAGACAAGCAAAGCCTGGGATCTGGACTACACTGGCTAGGAAAGGTTAGAAACAAGCAAACAAGATAGTATTTTTTTTTTTTTGGTTAAAACAGGCTAAACAATGCAATAATACAGTAAATCAACACAGAAAAGGCTAACACACTTGAATGTGTAGTCCTAAACAGTAAATGCAATTAAAACCCTACAAAATTAGCAATTTAAAACTTTTTAAATTAAGCAAGGCAAGTGCACAACTGAAAAATGATTTAAGAGGCAGCAATACAGTAGAATAAGTAGCTAGTCTACATATAGAGAGAAGTCTATACATACAGAAAAGCAGCTAAAACACACTTAAACAATTCAGATGCAGTGCAACCTAGAGCACTTGAATTGTAGCAATATTAAGACAAATACAGTTTTAATAAATGCACTAAAATATACTCTATATTTCCAAAATGCTTGAGAAGCACAGTCAGAACACAAGGAGATTCAGGCATTTTTTTTAAAGAAAGGTTGAAAGGAGGAACAGAAGGCCTTCTCAGATGTTCTCTCTGTATTAGGTAGCGTGAGCTAATGACACTAGACTGGGAGGAGTGTCCCAGATCAAATTTACAGTAGGGGCGGGCAACTGCAAAGACACCCAGTACTAAAGCTATTAGCCTACACTCTTTTAGACAGTAAACACTACAGAAATCTTTATGGCAGCAGTGAGCCACAAAATGAAAGTTTTTAAACAGATGAAGGAGCAAGGAGACTCTACAGAATGCTTTTAACTGCAAACAGATCAGTTACCCTTGCAGATTAGTTAATAGCAATAAAATACAGTAAAAAGTATGCAGCAGGCAATAAAAAGTGCTATATATAAATTGCTAGAAGCAATAACCAGTATAAATAAGCCAAAAAAACAGGATACTTATCTCAGCTCAGAGTTGTAGTCAATGTCCCTCCTCCTCTCTGCTCAGTGTGTATAGACAGAAATCCTCTCAAAGTTAGGGCTTAAATACCAGAAGATACAACCTTAGACAACTTTTTTAAAAAAAAAGCACAAACGTACCAGCCCCCACTAACCAGCAGCCAATCAACACAGTCCTGCCACGAAGGTAAAGAAAGGCTTCTGCTAATTCAAGATGGCCTAGTCATGTGCTCAGAACAATCACTGCAAAAACAAACAGGCCCAGAGCCCCAAATCTGAACTGGGACAATACTAAAGCTATCAGCCTACACTCTTTTAGACAGTAAACACTACAGAAATCTTTATGACAGCAGTGAACCACAAAATGAAAGTTTTTAAACAGGTAAAGGAGCAAGGAGACTCTACATAATGCTTTTAACTGCAAACAAACCAGTTACATCTTCAGATTAGTTAATAGCAATAAAATACAGTAAAAAGTATGCAGTAGGCAATAAAAAGTGCTAAATATAAATTGCTAGAAGCAATAACCAGTATAAATAAGCCAAAAAACAGGATACTTATCTCAGATCAGAGTTGTAGTCAATGTCCCTCCTCCACTCTGCTCAATGTGTATAGACCTTATGGTAAGAATGTGACTATTGGTAGCATTTTGTCATGGTAAAAACTTGATCATGTGTATCATTATATCACAGAAGGAACCTAACCATTTATAGCATTATGTCATGGTAAGAACCTGACCATTGGTTGCATTGTGTCACAGAAAGATCCTAATTTTATGGTAAGAACATGACCATTTGATAGCATTATCTACATCACAGTAAGATCCTGACCATCGATAGCATTACATCATGGTAAGAACCTTATCACTGGTAGGATCACATCATGGTAAGATCGTGACCATTGGTAGCATTACATCAGGGTAAGAACCCTCCATTGGTAGGATCACATCATGGTAAGAGTGTGACCATTGGTAGCTTTACATCATGGTAGGAACCTGACCATGGATAGCATACATCAGGGTAAGAACCTGACCATTGATAACATTACATCATGGTAAGAACCTGACCATGGATAACATTACCTACATCATGGTAAGAACCTGACCATTGATAGCATACATCAGGGTAAGAACCTGATCATTGGTAGCATTACCATGGAATCTGACCATTGGCAGTATTATGTCATGGTAACAACCTGACCATCGGTAGCATTGCATCACAGCAAGAACCTGTCACAAGGATACCTTTGAAAAGAGTTGACATGTTTATTGCTTATGCTGAAATAGCATTGTTGGTCACATACTGTCTGGATTGCCTTTGTCCAGTACTGTGGTCATGTTATACTTCAATGCAAAACAGGTAATACACAGGTACAAGAAATGTCCTAATTTTATAAGTATACACCAAAGATGAATTGAAATTATGTAGGTGGCATTTCTAAAAAGTAGGACTAGCCTTGAACTCCTGCACCTTCTTCTAATAATCCTTTTCTTTTGAACAGAATGATGTATTCTATTATGATCCCAAGCATGCATAGATATGTCTTATTTTCTTTAAATGTACAGACATGTAGAATGGACATGTTGTGGTAGGCTGTTAAAAGATTTTTAACAAGTTAGTACTTGTAGGTAGATGTGCTTGTCTCACTTAGAAATAAAAAAAAGATGGCATTTTAAAATGGATGTGTTGAAGGCATGTGGAGCAGATGTAGTAACATAAATTGATACTATTGTTTTTCAGCAAGCTCATTCTGTAAATTAAAATACCCCTTTGGAACTCTCAATGTGGCCAGTGAGGTTTCTTACCTTTTTTTTTTTTTTTATGTAGCTAAATTTATAAAATGGCCACATGACTAATGCTCACTACTTGATTGATCGACATTCATAAGTGCAGTTGCTAAGTATTGGCCTCAATGGCAAGAGGCAACTGTTAAAACTCGAAAGTTTTACACTTACAGCATTTTTGCAGGTGGGCATGCCCCCATCCACCCCGCACCATTGCTACTTAAATATAGTGATTGTGAGATCAGTCTGTATTAGAGAAAAGCAAATTCTGCAAGATACCACACCTCTGTCCTTTAAGTGTAAGTCAGACAAGTCACAAGGTGTCAACTGTCATTAAACCTGGTGCCCTTGTAAAACATATTGGCTGAAACTGTGGCATGTACAGCTATGTATTAATGTGCATTGGGTTCCCTCTACATTTTTATGGTACCATTATACCACATCTCTGTATAATAACTTTTGTCAGTTGCATGAATTTTGATATCAGCTTGACCTGTAGTATTATTAATTGACTTTTTCACTGATTAGATTTCATGATATCTCAGTACATCACTGCAAAAGCAGAACCATAAGCTTTTAAGTTATTCAATTCCACACTTATTTTTTTGTTTACTTAAAATTATTGCTTGTGTCCACTGGCATTATGTTAACTACCCAGGTGCATCATTATTCTTGCATATTGTACACTCCGTGTTGGGCATTATTATAGTAAAAAGCATTGGTTAAAATCAAGCCACTCATACCCTCAGTTTTATCAAGCTCTGAGAATGGAGGGGTTTGTTTTAGAGTGATTGCATTTTGGTAATTTGGTTGTATAAAAAGGTAGATTTCAAGGCCATCCAATAAACATGCTGTGTAAAGCATTCCCTTTATAGTGCGATGGAAGTAGAAGTTTCGCACTGATACCTGCCAACTTTTGCCTCTACATGTAGTTGATGGGGTGACTGAGCCATATCACATTTTTCATTTCTTTTCACTGAGCAGGGTTTCAAAATCATTACCTTCTATTTTTATTCCAGTATAATGCTATTTGCCATCACAGAACTTTTATTTACAGAATGCTTTACAGTTGTGCATTTTATAGGATTTTGCTTCAAATTTAGGACTGTCTCATTTGACTTAATGGGTTCTTCCACTGTTTTCGGATATACTGCAAAGTGTGAAGTGTACCTATAAAGCATATTTTTTAATAGTTATATTATAAACAAGTTATTCCTAGATTTAATTTCAGGCGGATATTCTGATCTCTGCGACAAGTAGAAAATCTGTACTAAGTCCAGAAAACATGTGTGGATAAGTACACATTTTTGGGGATAGTAACTTGCTTGCACTTTCTATGTTATAATTTTCAAATCATAGTTGTCCCCATTTTTTTATGTTTTATTTATTTTTTAACTGTCTAAATTTTCCAGCCCCAAGCCCCTTTTTCAGGGTTGCTCTGTGAGTACTGTCAGCTTATAACTTACTTGAGGTCAGACAGTAGGCAAATGGAAACCGGGGAGTCAAACCCTATTGTAAGGGATGAAGCTCATTAACATTTTATAGCCTTAATCCTCCATGATAAACTGCCACTTTTATTTTCAACAGTAAAGTATCTTTTCCCAGACAGTTTTGTTTTTTTACAGTAAAGTACTGTTTGCCAACACAACACTACATTGCTGCAATACATTTTTGGTTGCTGTTTACTGCTGTTCACTACAGTTCATTTTATAATGCCTACTACATGCCCTGTGAGTATCGCGTTTACATAAATATACAGTACACGTTATTTGTAACGTCAGAACAATACAGTCTCTGCTATAGCCCTCACTGAAAACGCAGGAGGAAGACATGTCCTCTGTACTGACATACTTATAAAAAAACTTTGCAGGGGCCAATATCTTACAAACAGAAGATCTGGCTTTGAAAGCATCACATTGATAAGTTTTTTGTTTTAACCAAACAACACGTACTCTTTGAAATGAGAAGTGGGAAAACTCTATAACAAAGAGACAATTTTTAACAGCACTCATGGGAAATGTTTTGCTTCACTGAAGCATCCAAAATTGTGGCATTTGTACGAGTATGTGTTACTAATTGACAAGTCTGGTCATTTTTATGACATTTCTCATTTGTTTCAAAATTTTGCACAGAAAAAATGCCGTACATCCTACCACATTCTATGGACACTTTCATACCAAGTTGTTTCTTAAATAATTGAAAACAATGCAGGATGCAGTTTTGAAGATTACAATTTGGCTTGGTATGAGATCTGTAGCCTCACAGCAAGACGTTGTCGCGCTCGATTCTCAGCTAGAGCGTCTTCTGTGTGGAGGCATGCGTGAAAGGGCGTGCCTTCGTTGAAGGTTGTGCGTCAGGGCTGGTAACTCGGCACGTAAAAATCCACTACCAAACATTAGCGGACCGGAGTTCCGCTGTGGCGATCCCTAACCAGGATAAGCCGAAAGATACAATAACAATGAGATCTGTAGTTTCTGCATCTCTAATTTTTCAAATACTGCTGTTTGCCTTTTTCTTCCTTTATGTGTACTGAAACACCTAGAATGGATTGATGGCCTTCTGTGCCCTCCATTGCTTATTTTGTGTTAATGTGTGCTGCATGGGCTTTGAAATTAAGTTTACTCATTATGCCACACCTTGCTTCTCACCCACCACCACCAGCAGGGGGAGCAGTGCTGCTGTAGTTATATACCCTGAAAACAGCCTCTATGCAGTACAGCTGTGTGCTGGTTTAGGTGTACCACACCAGTACTGACTGTGGTACCATAGTCTTCACAGTATCTGAACAGCTTCTCTTGTGCCACAACAGTCCATTTCTGTAGTAGTAATAGTACGTGTCTTGGCAACATGGACTGTTTGCAAATCCTGTTCTTAATAGTAGCACAGTGATCCATTTGTCCAATAGCATGAACTGTTCTTGTCATAGTTTCTGTAGTGACTGACACAACGTGTCACTGAAACTTTGTAAGATACAACACAATATCTGTAAGCTTAGTGGTACTGGTGGGTGACTGCCCACACTACATGAGTGGACAGTATTATTAATGCTGTATGCTAATCACACCAGCAGTCTCAGTACCTGCATGTGACAGCATTCCTGTAATATTAGGCATTGCAGAAATTCTATACTCTATGTTAATTTCACTCTCACAATAGTTGAGAATACTTGGATGACTCATACTTCTTCAAACCTGACTTGGGGGGGGGGGGAGTTTGTCTCCGCCCTTCAGGATAATTGCTTGATATA
Organism: Protopterus annectens; assembly: GCF_019279795.1. Taxonomy (NCBI): domain Eukaryota; kingdom Metazoa; phylum Chordata; order Ceratodontiformes; family Protopteridae; genus Protopterus; species Protopterus annectens. The sequence continues at coordinate 1,237,965,056 of NC_056747.1, forward strand.
GCAACACTGATGATGTTTACATGGAGTGGCTGGAAGCTCACTCTGAAAGGGGTAGAGCATACAACAACCCTCAAGATGTTTATAATTGGGGGGTTGCTCACTTTGTTCCCACTGTCTGCCAATCATAAGCCCTCACCTCAGCCAGTCAGTCCATTTGTTCCTCATCACCAGGGTGAGGGTTGACTGGGAGGGGCTATCATTTAGGCAGGCATCAGGGTGGTTCATGATTTTCTTATTTTGCAACCCTAATGTTCTATACTCACTGAACTGGCCTGGGGAAGGGGATGTCGAATGATCTGACTGGGAAGGATACCCCCTGGCTTCCACAAGGAGCGTTCCCTTCAAGCAGTCCCATCCCTACCCTTTCAACATAATGAGGTGGCTTTCCTGGTGTCCACAGAATAAGCAGCACCTAATCGGTACACTGTGAGTGCTCAGCCCCCCCCCCCAGGAGTGGTGAGTAGGCCACATCCCTTCACCACCAGCCCCCCACATACACTGTCTTGGGCATCCAGTTCCAGGGCTGGTAATTGAACTCCGTTCACCTGGGCCACTCAGTGCTCCATGCCTCTGTCCCATGGATCCAGGCTAGTATGTGTGCATAGTTAACTTACCCGGTAACTTAATCTGATAACCGACTCTCAGGTGTTTCTTTTTATGTAGAGGTTTGGTGAGGCTGTACAGTGTAGAAGTCTGAACAGGCACATATTCAACACAAAAAAATATCATATGGGTCAGTTAAACAAGCATTACCTTTTTGACTTTTAAGTGTAAAAACCACCAACATGGAGGTTTTGATAGCTGCCAGTAACAGTAAATATAGAAGAAAATTGATGTTGACATCAGAAAATCAGTGAAAAACATGTAGTAATGTACTGTGGGTTGAATGACCCTGAGATTTTGGCTATAAGCCCTGAAACTTTGAGATTTTTCTTTAAAAAAATGAATACTATTACTAGGACATAAGCATTTAATTGGCATGTTAGTGTTATATATAGTCAGTAGCCAAAGAGCTAAAATCTGCACAGACATTTTTATTTATCGACTATGAGAGCATTTGATGTTCAGGAAAGTGTCATGGTAACAAAACTGTGAAACTGCTACAATCATACTTTGTCAGGACTGCACAATGTGATTTGTTACTGATATGTGTATGTAGTAGTACATGCAGTGATGTGGGTGGCAGCCAGAAACTTGCTTGGGCAGAAGGACTGCAACAAGACTGTTTTAAGCAGAATTCAGAAACAAAAAAGTTGGAAAAAATGTCTTATAAAATACAATTTTAAAACAGGAGCTTTTTGCAAAACGGTCTGAGTTAAAGACTAAGGTATGAGAAGTAGAGGTCCTCCATTCTGGCCACCTGTGTTTCAGTACATTAATGTATATAGGCTGTTGTTTCTGTACCACTGCAGTGTGGACAGTAATGTATAAGGTGATGGTATTATGATGAAGCATCACTCTATTTATAGAAGTGGAAGTGGGCAAGATGTGCGTATACATTTTGGATACAGTGATTTGATTATGATGTTCACACAGGATGAAAAAGAGGTGGAACCTTTAGCCTGTATCAGTTCCTGAATATATATTGTATAACCCATATTTCTGTATGCACTGCATGTCTAAAAGTAAATACTGATGAAATTAGACATGTTATCTACACCCACCTTGTTACATTTATTTTTTAGACACAAAATGTTACTTTTACTTTTTTTTAATTTGTAAGCCTGTTTACAAGCAAGTCTGTCTTTTTTTTTTGTTTGTTTGTAGGACTGTATGCGAGCATATCCTAGCTTCTTTAAACAAATTGTAAGTGTATATGTGTCTATATGATATGAAAGAATCTCTAACTAGTTATCTTGCCTTAGCGAAATTATTCTGTGAGACGAAGGAGACTAGCCTACCTCCCCTCCCCCACAAAAAATTATTTAATGCGAACAGGGAGAATATCCCATCATCCTTTTTCCTGAAACTGTAAATTGAAAAAGTGTGCCAGACAGTGCAGAGACATAGAATTGAAGGAAATGCCTTGGGTGGTATCACAGATAGGTGCATTAAGCAATAGGTCTTTGTTTTCCATCTTCCTTGTTACGTCTGAAGTAGTTTTGTCATGGACTATGCACATCGAAACAGATATAAATGCCTTGAAAACACATTGCTGTCAGTACCTTTTTGAGGTTGTAGTAACTACAGCTGTCCACATCATGGCAGTGGAATAAAAAAGGTCACGTACTTCTGAGTTGTCAACTATTTGCTTGATTATTTGTTTTTTCTGTCACCAGGGCTGATTTTAGCATTTTGGAGACCCCCAGCAAGTTTCAAGTTGGGGCCCACTCAGAAGAATGTGAAGTGTGACCACATTGCCGTCGTACCCCCTTCCCTGTCAAGCTCGTACAACACTATTTAATGATCACTATAGTGTTACTACGTTTAGATCATTAAGAATAACAGAAGGACAAGGCTCTCTATTCATCCCCACCAGCCAGTCAGAAAAACACCTTACTCTACCTATTCAGGCATGTCCAAAGGGCAGTTTCAGGTGTATTCTCCAGTCCGACTGGTGAATCTGGGCATTTTGAGGCAATGTTACAACTGCCTCATGTACACAGACAACCCTCTCCTCCTACCACCAAACAGTAATATATGCGAGAGAAGCAAATATACAGCCAAACTGAAGGCAAAGCTCTCTCAACCCAAGACTGGAACTGACAGTCAAGAGGAGAAGGGTAATACTTGCAAAATACCACCAGTCTCACATAGACCTAATAAACCAACACCGGCAAATAACACACATGAATACATGAAAACATACTCAGAGGCTCTAAATAAAAATCTGCAACAGCAACAGAGACCTCCAAAGCAGACATACAAGCAACCTCCACACCCCATCAGCAACCATGAAACACATACTTCACATAATCAGTATGCCACGCAATCACAGCCCTTAAGGCAAAATAACATACCCAACACACTAGTAATAGGTGACTCTATAGTCAGGCACACTGATGTCCCACTACCTAAGCTGGACAAAGAGAAGGTTACAGTTAGCTGCCTTTCAGGCGCCAGAATCCACTACATAACATAAGCACTCAGGTCATTCCAGAACAAGTACAAATACGACTCTGTCATTGTCCATGTTGGTGTGATTGACCTCAGACGTGCCTCCATGGACTACATGAAAAGAGTCATGGAAGAGCTCTCTGATCATGTAGCCCAGGCTGGTATGACCCTGACCCTGAGTAGCATCCTGCCCTCACCAAGAATGATGCCACAGTATAAAGAAAAAAATGATCAATTTCAACAATTGACTAAGTTTCTGGTGTCATTCAAAGGGGATCCAGTATCTGGCCACCTGGGATGACATGCTCGACAAGCCACATTGCTTCGCAAGAGATGGCTTGCACCTGTCACCCTTAGGCTTTCAAATACTGGCCAAGGCTCTTGCCGCCCCCATAGTGCCGTTTTTAGGTAAGGTTCAAAAGACAAACTCACCCCCATAAATAGCACAAGTAACCAAAAACTGAGGGTAATGCTACTCAACGTCAGAAGCCTAAACCTCAAAATGCACGCACTCAAGGCACTCCTCAGTATGGAGAACATCGACACCTCTGCAGTAACAGAAACCTGATTTAAGGCTCCTGAGAGCACCCCAGCACTACTAGGCTATAACTCATACCATACCTTTTGGCCACAGAACCAAGACTGAAACACAAAAGGCGGGGGTGTATACATATTCATCAAGGATACCCACACCTCCAGGTTAGTGGCACAGCACAATGCATCAGAGATCATCCATGTGCAACTAACAATGGGAAAAACTGCAATCCAAATTGTAGCTTGCTACAGATCACCCACCATGACCGAGGACCCCCATTCCGCATTTCTGGAGACATTGGGAAATATGAAGGTCCTACCAAACACCCTAATACTGGGTGATTTCAATTACCCAAACATAAACTGGGAGAACTACTCAAGTACTAACTCCCTTGACCAATGCTTCCTAGAATTTATAAACTCAAATGCCCTGGATCAACTGGTCATCACCCCCACCAGAGGGAACAACATATTGGACCTGCTCATCACCAACATGGGCGACCGGTGTTCCACACCGTAGATCAACCCCTTGCTGGTTAGATCAGACCATAGACTAATCACTCTGGATATTCACATTCCGCCCCCACCCTCCAATCAAGGAAACCACTGTGAAAAACTTTTCAAAAGCAAACTTCACGTTACTTAAGACCGAGGTGGAAAGGTTCACAGCCCCCATGCTAAAGGACAATGCTGTCCAAGCTGCTGAAACCTTTACAAAGGCACTCTATGAGCATCTGCAGGAATGCATGGATTGTGCTATCCCAGGTAAAACCAGGACTCACTCCTCCAAGAAAAGGAAACCAGTCTGGTGGACCTCTGCCATAAACAAGCTGTACAACAGAAGGAGGAAACTAGTACAGAAAAGAGTAAAATCCCAAGAAGGAAAGACATCCCTGATCAGTATCAGCAAGAAACTATGATCCCTCATTAAATCATCCAAGGCTAGTTTCAAAAGAAAAATTGCCAGTGACTCCAAAGATAACCACAAAGCATTCTTTAGCTATGTCAAGAACCTAAGTGGAAAATCTCAGATCTGCTCTGAGTTAGTACAGAATGGCACAAAATACACTGAACCGACTGATATTGCCAACATTCTGGCAGACAGATTTAGTGCAAACTTCACCCCCCTCTCACCCCCTAAAGGGCCCATAACCATACCAGAAGAATGTAGGGTCCCATCAATCACCGACACACAGGTTAAAACAGCCCTATCCAAAGCCAAAAACACAGCTTCCATGGGACCGGACGGTGTCCCAGGCTGTGTCTTACAAGAGCTGCAAAGTGAACTAACCCCTCACCTAAACACACTGTTCAAACTCAGCCTCTCTACAGGCTACATACCCACAGAGTGGTGCACAGCAACAGTTATCCCACTCCACAAAGGTGGAGCCACAACAGACCCCGGGAACTATAAACCTGACTAGCCTGGTCTGCAAGGTTATGGAGTGCATCATCACGGAACACATTAACAGAGACATTGGAAACCTCCAAATCTTGGACCCTAGCCAGTTTGGCTTTAAGGGCAGATCATGCCTCCTAAACCTGGTAAACTTATTTGAGACAGTTACCAATGCATTAGATGAGGAAAAAGAGGTCCACACAACCTACCTAGACCTTGCAAAGGCTTTTGACACCATTCCCCATTCTAGTATTATAGACAATCTCACCAGCTTGAACATAACCCCCTACATCATGAGATGGGTTGCCAACTGGCTCATGGATAGAACCCACATGGTGAGAGTTGCAGGCTCTACTTCGACTCTAAACTAGTTACAAGTGGCATCCCCCAGGGCTCAGTCCTAGGACCCCTCCTGTTCGGTATATACTTCTCAGAGGTACAGGCAAACATAGGAGGACTATGGCTGACCAAGTTCGCAGACGACTGCAAACTAGGGGCCATAATTGATTTTGCAGTTGATACAGACACCCTCCAGAAGGATCTCATTGAGACGGATACTTGGTGTCAAAATCATGGCCTCAAGCTAAATGCCAAAAAGTGCATAGTCATCCCCTTTGGAAAAAATAAAGTACCCGCAAACTACCACATAGGTGGTAGTTCCCTAAATACAGAAAATGTAATAAGGGATCTGGGGACCCAAGTAGATAGTAATCTCTCCTTTGATAATCATATTGCCAAGTTGGTTAGAAAATCCTTCTATGTGGCCCACCTAATCACAAAAGGGTTTGCATCTAGAACAAAAGAGGTTATTGTGTCTCTCTGCTCATCACTCATTAGACCCATCGTAGAATACAACACCTCATTTGGGATGTACCTTACAAGACACCTGCAACAGCTGGAAAGACCACAAAAGTACCTCACCAAGAGGATTACTGGCCTCAGACAGATGCCCTGTGCAGCCCGCCTCAAGAAACTCCAGCTGTACTCGGTTGCATACCGCTTACTCAGAGGTGATCTCTGCCTGACATACAAGGCCATGTCCAACCCAGAATTGATGGACATGCTCCACCAAAAAAAAAAACAAATCCCGGAAAGCCACACGCTCTAGAGATATAAACTTCACCACAACAATAAATAGGACATGCTGGTGGGATAGATTCCTGTCCCAGAGACTCCCCATGCTTTGGAACAGGATTCCAGTATACATCAGGCAAGCAGAGCCCCTCACTAACACTCAAGAGAAACCTTGTCGGGTGGATGGGAAACAGAAAATTTACCCAGGGGATCACTGCAGTGGCTCTGCTGGACAGTGGCACAGGGAACTGCTGGACAGAGGCATAGGGAACTAATCTAAGGGGGTGGCAAAAGCCAGCACATTCTGTCTAGGCTTATAAATGCCCTTAGGCAGATAGCCTGGTACTTACCTATGTGCCTATGAATTGATGTGCCAAGTTACACACACTGACCGACATTTACTACCAATGTTACATTATGACAGGCCCCTTTACCACAGCAAAGTAGCCAGTCATAGGTACATGCAGACACAGACTGCCATTTAGTACCAATGTTACATTATGACAAACCTCTGTACCACAGCAAGGTGGCCACTCAAAGGTGCATGTAAACTGACTGCACTCTCCTCAACTGCCCATATTTTCACAGAATGTCCATATTTGACTCATTTTTGGCCTGTTCTTCAAAATTTGTAGTTTTCTGGATTTTTTGTGGCAAATCATTGAGAGCTGAATTCACTAAATAATGACAGGCATTTGAGTTTCAGACTTCATGTCCTTCAGAAAATGCAATGTAGCAACTTTTTAAGTTTATAAGAGCAATATTTAAAATTTGCCCTGATTTATTGGGGCTGCCCCCCAATTATCTTTGACTTTGTCCCAATTTTTTGTGCCAAGAGATTGAGAGCTGTGACTGACTGGCATTTAGTAGCAATGTTACATTACAAAAAGCCTCTGTACCGCATCAAGGTGGCCAGTACCACAGAGGTACACAAAAACACCCATACTGACTCCCACACACAGCACAGACACACAAGACAAAGACAGCAATACAGGAAGGCTGAACAGAGACACCCACACAGACTCCCTCACACAGGACAGAGGCACACAAGACAGACCGCTACACAGACTCTTTCACACAGGACAGGCATCCACACAAGATAAAGACAGCATTATAGCAAGACTGAACAGAGGCACAAGACAGACAGCTATACAGACATTTGCATGTAGGAAGGACACCCACACATGATAAAGACAGCAGAACAGCAAGACTGAACATTAACACGTACACAGACTCCCACACACAGGACAGACACCCACATGAGATAAAGACAGCATTATAGCAAGAATGAACATAGCCACACAAGACAGACTCTTGCACACAGGGTAGACAGACCTGATAAAGACAGCACTGCAGCAAGACTGAACACCTACACAGACACCCATACACAGGATAGAGGCATCCACCCACACAAGACCAGGACAAAACTACTGGAAGACTGAACAGAGACCCACACAAGACAAAAGCAGCACTACCACAAGACAGAACTGAGACATGACACACAGACTTTCAAAGACAAAATGATATGACAGCACTACGGCAAGACTGAAACACACAAGCAGCATTAGATAAACTGACCCCATCACGCAAGAAAGACAATTACTGACATGCAGAAAAGTCACACTGCAGAGGCACACAGGATAGCCATGGGACAGACATAGAAAAGACTACAGACACACAAGACATACAAGGGAAAGGCATGGGGATTACTGAGCCTGAGTCAGACAGACTCAAGCCTAGAGAGAAACAAGTGAAGTCAAGACCACCAGAGTGTCATTTATTTTCAGTGTGCAGTTAACTCCTCACCATTTCTAGTTGCTGCCACTTTTAGCACCATGAGCAATCTGTTCTTCCAGTGCTTTTGTCCTGGCCTCACAATGAGGCCTGCCGCTCCCAACTGTCCTAGCCTCACAACAAGTCCTGCTGCTCCCAACTGTCTTGGCCTCACGACAAGTCTTGCCACTCCCAACTGTCTTGGTCTCACAATGAGTCCTGCTGCTCCCAACTGTCCTGGCTTCATGATCAGTCCTGCCGCTCCTAGCTTCCTTTGCCTCAAATCCTACTAGTTGCATCCTCCTTGTACTGCTTGGTCGTATCTGCTGAAGTAAGCAAAAATCAGTGAATACACAACATTCTGTACAAGCCAGGCTAAGGTGCTACCTGAAATTTATTACCATACAGCATTATAAAAGATTACTGGAAAGGAAATATGAGCACATACCTAGAGTTTTACTGGGATCTTATGAATTTTTCTTCTGGACAAAGTCTTCAATGAGGCTGCTGTGTGATAAACCTTGTCCCACTTCAAGCTCAGTTGAGAGTACAGCTAAGCCTGAAGTCTCTCCTGACTCATTGATGAACGCAGGTATGTCTTTATGAGTTTCAGTTTAGAAAAGCTGCGCTCTGCAGTAGCCACTGTCACAGGTGCAATCAAATAAATGTGCAGTGAAACATAAGTATTTATATAGATATCGTGCAAGTGATTACGAATGAGGAAATCAAACACAGTCAATGGTGATGATTCATTATCAATCATTTGACAAAGGCTTTTAAGTTTGTGTCCATGGTCAGAGTCGTCAGTGTCACAGTGGCCACTTATCCTGTCAGTTAGTTGTTCTTTCAGAGCCTTGCACTGTTGGATCAATGTATCTTCTGCAACATCATGCAAGACTTTAAAATCCAAAGGTCTTATCAAACTCTGAAAGCTGCTTAAACTGTTCAGTAAATGACTGTATTGTTGTGTCAAGCAGCACACTGAAGAGCTGTATACGTAGTTTTACCATTGGATCCTGTACCATCTCATCCTCTACTTCATAGTCAAATTCTTCTGCCTCTTTTCCTGAAATGTGGTGCCAACATTCAGTTCTTCTGCTGTCTGGGAGGCTCCAGCCATGGCACATTGAAATTCTGTGTCTCTGTAATTCTTCAGCAAGTCCATAGTTGGCATCAATACTTTGATACATGTAGAAATATCAACCAATGGAATCTGCAGATCTTTGCTTGCACGATTTACCTCTGTCTGCACATCATACCAAACCACTAAACATACAATGAATTGGTATGACATAAGTTCCAGTCCCATTGCTTGTTGATATATTATAGCATAGGATCATAGGAAGTTACTAGGCTATTGGCCCTGAGGCCCCTACAAGCCTAGCCAAGAATTTAGCCCATGTTCCAACAATTCAGCACCCGAGGCCACTGTCCAGCAGGGACACAGGTGGAATCCCAAGGGTGTATTTTCTGTTCCCCATCCAGTCACCCAGGTTGCACTTAAAAAGGGTTAATGAGGTATTCTGCTTGATGTGGAGATGGAGTCTGTTCCACAAAAGAGGGAGTCCCTGGGACACAAACCTGTCCCACCGACAAGTCCCGTTGATGTCACAGACCAGGTTGAGGTTGCGCTTGTGGGTTACTTGAGTGGAGCTTGGTCTGAGATTGCTTTGTATGCCAGACAGAGGTCAACTCTGAGGAGTCTGTATGAGACTGTATAGAGAGACAGGGCCTTTAGCCTAGCTGTGTAGGGTAGATGTTTGACACCCTGGATTCTCCTGGTGAGGAACCTTTGTGGTCCCTCCAGCTGCTGCATGTGCTTTGTGAGGTACATGCTGAAAGGGGAATTGTACTCAATAATAGATCTTATAAGGGAGGAATGCAGGGTTGTCATGACCACCTTGTCCCTGGATGAGATACCCTTATTAATGATATTAAGCTTTCCATACAATGGAGGCAATATGGCGGTCAAAAGTCAATTTGCTGTCAAACTGGGTGCCCAAGTCCCTCACAACTGCTTGCGTGCTTAGTACCTTGTTATTAATGTGATAATTTGTAGGGATGTCACTCTCCCCAAAGGCGATGATGATGCATTTTTTAGCATTCAGTTTGAGGCCATGTTTCTGGCACCAGCCATTTGTTTGGGTGAGACCCTCTTGGAGGATGTCAATATCACTGGGGGAATTGATGACAGCACCCAGCTTGCTGTCTTCTGGAAACTTGGTCAGCCATAGCCCACTGGTTTTGGCCTACACTTCAGAAAAGTATATCCCAAACAGTAGAGGCCCCAAGACCAATCCCTGGGGTACACCACTCATTACAGGTCTACTGCTTGAGGTGGCTTTCCCTATTTTGACTAGGTGGATTTTATCAGTGAGCCAGTTTGCTACCCATCTGGTAACATATGGATTGATGCCTAGTTGAGAGAGCTTATCTATTATACCTGAGTGGGGAATAGTATCGAAGGCTTTGGCCAGGTCAAGGTAGGCAGTGAGCACCATCTTACCCTCTTTCATGGCTTTGCTGACTGTCTCAAAGAACTCCCCTTGATGAAACCAAACATTGTGGGATCAAGTGTTTGGAGGTTGCCAATGTCCTTGTTAATGAGGTCCATGATAATCCACTCCATGGTCTTGCAGATCAGGCTAGTTGGGTTGATGGGTCTATAATTTCCTGGATAGGTGGAGGCTCCATCTTTGTGCAAAGGGATGACAGTGCTGTCCTCCACTTCGCTGGGATGAAGCCGGTACTCAGGCTTTGGTCGAAGAGGGTACTGAATGATTCTGCAAGGTCCTACCTGAGTTCATGTAAGATGCAGCCTGGGATGTTATCGGGTTCTACGGAGGCTGTATATTTTGCCTTTGAGAGGGCAGTGATGACTTGCTCCCTAGAGATAAGGGGTGGGGGGGCAGGTGCTGCGGATGTCCTGTTTTACTGATGGGGGGACAGAGGGGTGACGTTTTCACTGAACCTGTCTGCCAGCAGGTTGGCTATATCTATGGCGTTTGTGTATATGGTGTCCTTGGCCACCAGTTCTGAGCAGATCTGGGTGCTTCCTTTGAGATTGTGGGCATATGTGAAGAAGGTCTTATGATTTTCTTTAGTAAATTTGGCCAGTTTGGACTCGAAGTTTGCTTTGGAGGATTTCACTAGTGCTCTTATTTGCTTATTCAGGCTAAGGAGAGAGTGCTTCCAATTAGGCATCTGCCCCTTCTTGGTCCTGGACAGCAATTTTTCCTTTTTATTTATTGAAGATGTCCACCAGACAGGTTTACTTTTCCTTGAGGAGGAGGATGTTCTTCGTGTTTCACTGTTGCAGTCATCACATTTGGGTTATCTGCTTGCAGTAGCCCTCAGTTGGCCTCATTAACAAAGTCTTGGGTCCTGCGTCGGTTGCTGTCCCTTCTTCCATGATGTCAGGTCATCAGGGGTATAAAACATGCAGCCGAAGCCATTACATCAGTCTTTCTTGCCGTTCAGTGCCCGAAGCAGAAGCAGTTCGCAAGTGCTGGTCGGCCGACTCCTGAAATTTTCGTTTTCGAGTTTCAGAACCGAAGTCTTCAACTAAAAGCTAAGTACCCTGTTGGGGAAACTTTTTCTTGCTCTAAACCGATGTCAATGAAAGTAAATAACTGCATTACTTGTGGAAAGCAAATACCTCATAAAGATTTTCATTCGTACTGTATTCCTTGCCTGGGCCCTGACCATGGCGTACCTCGCTGTTGGTTTTGTGCCTTATTTAAACCACGAACTATCCGTCATCGGTATATTTACACTTCTAAATATTTTGGTGCTCGGTTTAATTATCCCGATATGTCTTCGGTAAGCCATCCGACTACCGACATTCCGAAAAAATGCAAAGATAGAGAAAGAGACAGGCCGCCGAGGTCCAAAGCTGCAGACGACGCTTCTCCTAAGCCAGTCACCAGTTCACCGGTACTCCGTGAGGTGCTTTTGCAGCCCCTGATACCCGCTACTTCAGATTCGTAGGCCTCTACTGAGACCCATTCGGAGTCCGGTATGCCGCGAGATGCTTCAAATGTGGAACCTGCGGATGTCTCTACCTTGGATGGGTCCGGAGCCGTTGTGCAGGTACCGGCTTCTGAGGGTATATTCAGGCCTACTGACTTGCATATTAAACCAATGCCATCTTCTTCTTCAAGGCCTAAAACTCGATCCATGCCTAGAAAACTGACACCAAGACTGCATGGCCAGGCCTCTATGCCTAAAAAACAAATGTTAAGAATGGCTGAAGACCTTATTACTTTAATCAGGGGAAGCCAGCCTTCCCCCTCTAAAATACTTAGGACTGAGGTCGCTTATGATACTTCTGACCAGGATTCTGATTTTTCTGTTTCCTCTGATGACCAGGATTTACCCTTATCTGCCTATGAGGATTTTGATGCTGAGGACTCTATTCCCTCTTCATCCCTCCCCAGAGGATTTTTCTTTTGGTGAAACCTTGCATAGCCTCAGGGAGCATTTTCATTGGGAAAGTCAGAATTTCTCTGATTCTAAAAAGAGGCTTAGGGATTTTTTACTCCTGCCCCAGCACAGGCCTTTAGCCATACCTCCTGTACTAGACATTGTTGATGATGCCTTTAGGGAATCTAGCTTGGCCCCTGACTCTTTACCTCCTGCTCCCAGAAAACCTGATAGATATTACAGGGTCCCTGACTCTCATAAGTTCCTTTTTAAAAATCCTACTGCGGATCCTGAGACCATTTCACAGGGACCCAAGGGCATTAAAGCTACTACTGCCAAAAGTTCTACCCCCTCTGATAGAGACTCCAGGGTTCTGGATAGATGGGGTAAGAAGGTATACACTTCTGCAACTTTGACCATTAGGGCCGTAAACTGCCAGTTTCACATGTTAAAGTATCAGCAGCATATTATTGGATTACTTAAACAGAAAATTATGTTGATTCCTGATTGTGCTGAAAATAAGGATTTACAGGATTTACTGCATTCAGCTGAACAATTTGGAAAACATACTTTGCAATGTGGTGTTGATTCACTAGAGGCATCTTGTAGGGCTGCTGTAACTGAGTCTGTACTTAGAAGGCATGCTTGGCTTATGGAGCAATCCTTGCCAGATCATGTTAAATTGAAATTACTGGATGCTCCCTGAACCAGGAACGCCTGTTTGGCAACAAGGCAGAAGAAGTTCTCAAAAAGATGGAGGAAAAAGATAGATCTATACAAACTGTTAAAGAATTTTTATAAGTACAACCTCCAAGGTTTGCTAGGCATTGGCCTTCCAAGAATTGGTCCTTTCCTGCCTCTTCCAGACCTTCTCAATCCAAACCCAGATCCAGCAGAGCTCCCAGGCTTCAGTCCCAGGGTACACAGTGGGGGGGGGGGGGGGCTCCACTTCCAAATCTGGAGGTAGTAAAACTCCCCCCTATGGTAAACTGTCTCAATGACTTCTTTTTAAAACTGCCAAGCACTTCTCAACTGACTGCCCCTTTAGGGGGAAGATTGATCTTCATGCAAAGAAATGGGAACTCATTACCCAGGATAAATGGGTTTTAAATATAGTGTCCCAGGGATACAGATTTCACTTCCACACGTTACCAACACCAAGCAAGTGGCCAGATCTGCCCCCAAATCAGTGGGCAGAGGCCCCAAAACAAGTACTTTCTCTCTTAAGCATGGGGGCTATTCAGTTGATACCAGAAGAGGAAAAGGGACAAGGTTTCTACTAGAGATGTTTCCTGGTACCCAGGAAAGACAATTCATGGCATCCTATCCTGGACCTGTCTACTCTAAACACCTTGGTGATTCCAAAATTCAAGATGTTGACTATTCATCAATTACTTCCTATGCTAGGCAAAGATGCCTGGTTGGCAACACTAGATTTAAAGGAAGCATACCTTCACATCCCAATCAGGGAATCTTGCAGAAGATACCTATGCTTCTAAGCAGACTACACACACTGTCAGTTCTCTGCACTGCCCTTTGGCTTATCTACTGCGCCCAGGGTATTCACAAAGTGCCTGGCTCCAGTTATTGCATTTTGCAGGCAAAGAAATATTCAAATATACCCATACCTGGATGATTGTCTAATACAGGCAGAAAGCCAGGACATACTTTTTAATCATCTGGCTTTTGTACAAAGGGTGCTAACTTGTCTGGGGTACACCATAAATGAAAAGAAATCACACCTGGTGCCCTGTCAACAAATTATATTCCTGGGAGCAAGCTTGAATACAACTTTCCAGATGGCTTTCCTTACGCCAGAGAAACAAATTAATTTGACAACCTGCTTCAAACAAATGGCCACAAAATCCGTGCTATCTGCAGGGCAAATTCTACAAGCCTTGGGGTTCATGGCATCCTGCGTTCTTCAAATTCCATATGCAAGACTGCATATGAGGAAACTACAATGGTATCTAAAAAGTCTATGATGTCAACATTCTCAGGATCTAGAAGCAATAATTCCTATCATACCTTGCCTACACCTAGAGTTCCTTTGGTGGGCAGAGGCCTGCCACCAAAACAAGGGATTACCATTCATACTACCCCATGCCGCCCAAACCCTAACAACAGACGCATCAGACTATACATGGGGAGCTCACCTGGCAGGGAAGTGCATTCAGGGCAAATGGAACCCAAGTCAAATGCACCTGCATATCAATCAAAAAGAAATGTTAGCTGTACAGAATGCTCTGACAGCCTTCAAGGACAGTATTCTTCCAGGACAACTAATGGTAAAGACGGACAACACCACTGTTATGTGGTACATAAACAAGCAGGGGGGTACACATTCTTACCCCCTCTGCAGACTAGCCATGGCATTGTGGAACACAGCCCTGAGCTACCAAGTGCATCTACAAGCTCAATTCCTGCCAGGAAAACTAAATACACTGGCAGACGAACTAAGCAGAAACCCCCGTGGACCCGCATGAGTGGAAACTGGAATCAAGAATTTTCAGCATGTTGACAAGCAAATGGGGAAGTCCAGATATAGACCTGTTTGCCTCCCCCCAGAACTATCAATTGGACAAGTTTTGCACAAGGACTCCCCACAAACAAGCTTCGAAAGTGGATGCTCTGTCCTTCAGCTGGAAAAACCTACCAGTTTATGCCTTTCCTCCTCTGCCTCTGCTCTCCAAAGTACCACTAAAGATCAAACAAGACAAACTAAGGATGATTTTGATTGCACCAGACTGGCCACGCCAACACTGGTACCCCCCCCCCCCTGCGCAGTGTGTCACTGTTGGCCCCATGGCACCTGCCTCAGACTCCTACCCTGTTGTCTCAGCAGGAGAACCAGATTCTGCACCTCCAGCTTCAAACATTGAACCTAGCAGCCTGGCTAATTACCTAATCTCTCCTTTACCATCCCTCATTAAACCAGTGATGGATATCATTTTAGAGGCAAGGAGGCCTAGTACTAGAAAATCTTATGCTGAAAAATGGAAAAGATTCTGTGCCTGGAACCAATCTCAAGGTATGAGCACAGCAGCGCCCAGTTTACCTCAGATTTTACAATACTTAACTGAGATGCTTCACAAGGGCCTGTCCTCCTCCTCCATCAAAATTCACGCTTCAGCCATTTCAGCTTATTATAACATAGAACCTCCCCTCTTCTCTCATCCACTGCTCAAGCAGCTCCTCAGAGGGGCCAAAAACGTATGACCACCCAGGAGAGCTCCAACTCCAGCCTGGGACCTGAATTTTGTATTGGAGAAACTCACTGTTCCCCTTTTCAAGCCAGCTGCTACTGCAGACTTAAAATTCCTTTAATGGAAAACAGCTTTCCTTTTAGCAATCACTTCAGCAAGAAGGGTATCTGAATTACAGGCCCTTGGCAGTGGAGCCTTTCATCATCTTTCATGAGGACAGGGTGTCCCTCAGGACCAATCCCTCCTTCGTGCCCAAGGTGATATCCAGTGTGGCCTTTAATCAGTCCATTCATTTGCCAACCTTCTTTCCTAATCCACAGAACAAAGGGGAATGGATACTGCACTAATTGGATGTGCACAGACAACTTAGATTCTACTTGGACAGGACTAAACCTCAAAGGAAATCAGAACAACTGCTGGTGGCATTTGCTGCAGGGGCAGAGGGGAAAGGCTATTTCAAAGCAAACCATTTCCAAATGGATAGGCCATTGCATTAATTTCTGCTACAAGCACCATGGAAAACCTATCCCACAGGGGATCAGTCCCCACTCAACCAAGGCTGCATCTACCTCTACAGCCTTTCTCAGAGACGTCCCTACCAGGGACATCCTAGAAGCTGCTACCTGGAGTTCTGTACATACTTTCGCCAAGCATTACCATCTGCCAATTTTCTCTAAATCCAGAGCTGGCTTTGACACTGCAGTCTTGCAGGGCCTTATAGCTGGTCCTAATGCTATCTAAATTCCGCCTCCCATCCTTAGCTTTGGGAATCTACCCAAATGTGATGACTGCAACACTGAAACACGAAGAACATAGTACAGTTGTGTGCACTTACCATTAATGTAGATGTTCGAGTGTATTCACTGCTGCAATCCTGGTTACCCTCCCTCCAGCCCCCTTACCTTTTTTGGCTATACCTCTACTCTCCTTTACTATGCTCAAAAGCTTTTTGGTGTATTTGCTTTTTTGTTGGAGGTATAACCTTGTATAGTTATAGATTTTATGGCTTCCCACTAGGGGGGGCACCTGACATCTGGGGTAAGAAAAACTGTTGTAATGGTTTCGGCTGCATGTTTTATACCCTGACGACCTGACATCATGGAAGAAGGGACAGCAACTGACGCAGGATCCAATACTTTGTTAATCAGGCCGACTGAGGGCTACTGCAAGCAGATAACTCAAATGTGATGACTGCAACAGTGAGTACACTCGAACATCTACATTTATGGTAAGTTTACACAACTGTACTATTTTTTTCCTGTTGGGTATTCCTGATTCCATGCAGCTATATAAATGCTTGTATAGTCCTTTGGTGTAGGTTTGGACATGTGTGCCAGTTCCTATGGAGGGGAAGGGGGCTATGAAGCTATTTATTATATCTTCCCTCAGGAAGTTGTAATCTGCTTTGGAGACATTTTTTTGTTTGACCCTAGCTGGGAGGGAGGGGGTTGGGGAGATGGTGACTTCAAAAGTGACCGCTTTGTGGTCGGATCTTGCCAGGGACGATGACACTGTAGGGATGCTGCAGTGGTTACTCATGTTGGCTAATACCAAGTCCAAGATACTTTCACCTCTTGTGGGGGGTGTCAACCAGCTGGTCCAAGTTATTTTCATTGGCAAAGTCAAGGAATATCTGGGCATTTGTGTTTTGGCATGAGTAGTTCTTTCAGTCTATGGTTGGATAGTTAAAGTCACCCAGCATCATGGTAAAAGGTTGAATCTTGATAGATTCTAAGAGGTCCAGATAGGTGGAGTGGGCTTCTTGAGTCAAAGTTGGGGGCCTGTAGCTACCTATGATTTGAATAGGGGTCTTGTCAGTTGTTAACTGCACCTAGAGTGTCTCCTGTGTGTCATATAGTTTGACCAGCCTGGAGATGTGTATGTTTTCTACATATATTGCAGCTCCACTTCCTTTTGATTTGCTGCTCATGGTTTGGGGTCTGAATGTATGATAGGATGAGTAACCTAGTATGGCTGGGATGCTCTCCACAGCTTTGAACCAGGTTTCTGTGACTTCACAAATGTCAGCATCTTCCATGGTTAAGAATGCTTGCATTGAGTGCAGTTTCATGTTTAGACTCCTAGCGTTTAGCAGCATGACCTTTAATTTGCGTTTTGATGAACCTTGACAGCGTCTATCCTGCATTCCTAGCGAGTCAGACAGTGGCTTCACAGTGATGTTTATGTGCTGTTTTAAGATCTGCCATCGGTTTGTTGATGTTGAACAGAGTACGTACATATTCTGCTGTTCTGCAGATATCCAAAGGAAGACACTGCCTGTAGTGATGAATGTGCTCCATCACTAACTATAAGATTTAAGTTATGGCAGGCACATGGCATATGAAAAGCCCTTGAATTCATCTGTTTTATCCGGGCCTACGCTCCAACTCGTTTCCCCTTAATGCCACTGCCATTGTCATATCCTTATCCTCGACAGTCATTAATGTCCAGTTGATGATTTTGCAGAGTCTGAAGAAGAGCTTCTGTAAGTCCTGCCCAGTTGTATCATTTTTTAGGCACAAATCCCAGAAAGTGCTCAACTGTGGCTGCAGCCCTTGAAATATCCACATACCTAACTACTGCAGTCATTTGCTATTGATTGCTCATGTCTGGCATGCAGTCAAGAATCACAGGAAAGTGCCTAGCATCCTTCGCCTTCCTTATAGTGGTCCTTAAAGTAGCATTTGCAATCAATCAGCTGGATAATTTTATTCTGCATGTCCTTCCCAAGATAATGATCCATTTCTTCTTTAATCGTAATATGATGCAAATGTTCAGCCATGATGGAATCAAACTGTGACAAAAGCTGCACTTGGCCTAAGAAATTGCCATTGCCGTAGGTGTACAGGGCACCACTCATACCACAAAGTGCATATTCTGTTCTACCAGGTATTGGACAATAGCTATAATGTGCTCTATCACACCATGTCAGTGGGTTATCTCCTTTTCAATCACTGCTGGTCTCTTATTGTCCATTGTCTGCCTACTCTTTACTCTGCTGTCCAGTTCCTTCCACTTAAGCGTACATGCTATATGCTTTGGTGCTCAGTCATGGCTGTGTAAAGCTTTGGACATCTCTTTTCATCCTCTGTAACCACCTGACGTGAGAAGATGGTTAGAATGTCCAAGTAATTTGCATGCAAAACAAAACAGTACATCTTTTGAGACTGAATATGTCAACCAGGTGCGTTTTGCTCTGTCCGTATTAGGCAGAATATGGAAATAGCTCTCCAATGTAAATCTTAATTTCTGTTCATTGACTAGGAACTACGGCAACAGCACTTGCATGGGTCCATGCTGAATGGCAACTACCCTAACCTCATCCCTTATCAAGTCTGGCTAAGTTCCTAGATCCTAAAAAGATACACCTGACACTCCCTGTAGGTCGTAGGCCACATCTGTTGTCCCTACAGAAGTAAGGGCTCCTTCTGTAAAAAAAATCTTGTAATCCAGGCAGCACTTCTGAAGTTGAGTCCGCATTTGACATACTTTCTCCCATGGTAATGGCTGTAGGTTCACAGGAGGTAGCCTGTGGTGCAGCTGCAACAAAGTGGTCAGTTCCTATGGTAAGGATGCTGGCCTCACAGTGGGCAGGCTGTAATGCAGAAACACTATGTTGTCCTGAAGGCAGACATTTTGCTGAATCTCCCATCTCCAATGACCCACAGAAAAATTTCGTAATGGAACCTTGTCTCTTTGCGTCCTCATTCCTCTGCTGCTGAAGCTTTCTTTTTGCGGCTCCTGAGAAATACGAACACTAAAGCAGAATTACTACCACATGCAGATATTGGGTCCTTTTGTCATACTGTTAATAAAAAGCACTATGTTTCAGGTACTTGTTATGCAGCTTTCTTTGACCCACCTGGGACTGCATAATGACAAACGTTAGGATTTTGAACATATTCTAAGGATGGTATTTTCCAGATTACACAAAAATAAGTCCCATGACAATAGTGGAATGTTACCCATCTGATTTACTTAAGTGGACCCACTGAGGCTAACCCTGAACTTTGAGGTCCCATTGCCACAACATGTGAAATACAAACTCCATGCTAGCCAACCAGTGTAAGCAATAAGTGTTTTAACTTTAAGCACAAGCTACAAACCTACAACCTTTCCCTTAACACACTGACACTTGCCTCCTTTGCTTATATAGATTAGGTTCATAGATTAGTACTAGGCTAACTGCCCTTGCTAGCCATTTAAGCCTAGCCAATTATCCCCTGTGAGATTCAAACCCTGTACCTTGTGCTTGTAAGGCAAATACCTTAACCATTCGGCCACCCTTCCAATATAATACACTCACTAACTGTAAGTTACTATTGTGCTTTACTTTCCAAGCATCCTCTACCATATTGCAGTACTGTGTCTACAAAATTCATAATAAAAGGAAATAACCCCAAACATATGGTCCATAACCATGTAGCACTACATCTTGATATAAAAGACCACTGCAAAATGCATTCAGGTTAGGCAGAAAAACTGAAGTTGCTACACCAAGTCAACTAAG
Source organism: Protopterus annectens (assembly GCF_019279795.1). NCBI lineage: Eukaryota > Metazoa > Chordata > Ceratodontiformes > Protopteridae > Protopterus > Protopterus annectens. Next base: position 1,237,985,034 of record NC_056747.1, read on the forward strand.
AGCTTACACAATCCATGGTGCAATGCACAACTAAGAGCTACACAATCCATGGTGCAGTACACAACTAAGAGCCACACAATCCATGGTGCAATGCACAACTAAGAGCTACACAATCCATGGTGCAATGCACAACTAAGAGCTACACAATCCATGGTGCAATGCAAACCCAACAAGAAGTGACCAGTTGATTCCTTCTTGCACTGTAGGCAGAACTGAAGAGAAATGTGGACCAGAAGGCAAAAGAACCTTAGTGCAGGCATCTAAACCAGAAAAATGGATTGGGTTCCAAAACGTCATGTTAGCATGACTGCAGGCACAAAGGAATGAGCAACCTAATACAGAACGCTGTTCATAAACACAAGCTAAACAGTAGGCACAACTGACATGTATTACAAAATTTCTATTGGCATCTGTTACTGTTGTACCCCAGGCCAAAAAATTGCACTAGTAGGCAAAAAGAACTGTAATGTAGACAATAGGCACAACTGACGTGCATTACAAAATACATATTGCATAATGACTTCCATTGACATCAGTTACTATTGTACTGCAGGCAGAAAGGCTGAAGAATGATTCATCAGCAGGCAAAAAAAAAACTTAATGAAATAGGCCCAAATTATAGTTTTAAGTTAAATACCCAACACTGGAGGTGAACCTCAGCTTTTTCTACAACATCCCCCCCCCCCCCCAAACATGTGAAGAGGACCTAAAAGACTTAAAATATTGCTATTACAAGCTCTCTGGAACAGGCATCTAAAGTCTGAAAGAGCAAATGGTTAGGTAGAAAGTCACAAGTTTTAAGGGGAAAACACCAAACTATGAGGCAAGAAAAAAGTTATGCAGCAAAAAAGAAGACATTTCCAAAAACTATTCCCACTTTAATCACAAACCAGCCAGAATTCAGGAATGCAGTCACATACACCTACCCACTACCTTGCAATCTCTTGGCATACAGTTTTGAACAAACCAAAATCATTGGTAGAACAAAGGAGTAAAATCATGAACAAACCAAAATCATTGGAAGAACAAAGGATTAAAATCATGAACAAACCAAAACCATTAGTAGAACAAAGGAGTAAAATCATGAACAACCAAAGTCATTGGTAGAACAAAGGAGTAAAATCATGAACAAACCAAAATCATTAGTAGACCAAAGGAGTAAAATCATGAACAAACCAAAGTCATTGGTAGAACAAAGGAGTAAAATCATGAACAAACCAAAGTCATTGGTAGAACAAAGGAGTAAAATCATGAACAAACCAAAATCATTAGTAGAACAAAGGAGTAAAATCATGAACAAACCAAAGTCATTGGTAGAACAAAGGAGTAAAATCATGAACAAACCAAAATCATTGGTAGAACAAAGGAGTAAAATCATGGACGTTATAGAAACCTCATTTAGGAGGGACATAAAACTGCCAAGCAAACATCGGGAGACACACATTACCCCCCACCCCTTAGCACAAGAACTCTGGACAAATGCATAAAGCCAGGGAATGTACCATGCATTACGTGAAGGATATGAAACACAAACTCCATTTTGCTAGTAGCTTCAGCCCTCAAAACTGTGCTACGTAATCAAAATATCAGGCAAACATTCTACAACATTTCTCCCAGGCCCCCCCCCCCCCTCCCCGACCTCTCATCACAATAAGTCTGGTAGACAAAGCCAGAAATAATTGCAGAACAAATGCGCAATATCAAGGACAATTTAAAACATTGCTATGATAAACTTAGAAAATACTAGAATAGCAGGGTTTGCATTAGCATGCATTAAAACAGTACATTCTGCAGAATTCTCACAGCCCCCCCCCCCCCCCCACCATGTCTCAGCAAAATAATTCCAGGCGAAGAAAACAAACTAAAAAAAATTAGACAAAGGCGTAATATTAGGGATTTAAAACAATGTACTTTTAAATTAAAATATGCTGCAACAGATTTTGCAGGAGCATGCATTGCATGAACCCATATTTTTGATGAGGAGCAGACCAAAAATACCAGGTATACATCTAATTGTGCATTAGCATGCATTAAGACATAAGTACATTCCATAGAATGCTCACAGCCCCTACTCAGCAATGTCTCAGCACAATTCTGGATGAAGTGGAAAAATAAAAACAAGACAAAGGTGTAACATACCAATGTGTTTATACATTGCTTGACCTCAATTTTTTTAAGAAACAAACAAAGAAATACCAGGCAAACACCCGAACACTGTGCAACATTCTCACAGAGCCTAACCATGCTTCCATACTCTCAACACAATAACTACAGACAAAGCAAAACATCATAGAACAAAGTTGTAGCATCAGGGATAGTTGTAAACATTACTGGTATATACAATACTAGAATAACAAGGTTTGCATCAGTATACATTAAAACATCTGTACATTCTGCAACATTCTCACAGCCGCAAACCCCCTCCCAGCCTTTCAGCACAATAATTCTGGACAAAGCAAAAGCATATAATCAGGGATAGTTGTGAACATTGCTGCTATACACAATGAAATACTAGCATACCAGGCTTTATACTGGTATACATTAAAACAACATCTGTACGTTCTGTAGCATTCTCACAGCCACTACCCCCCCATTACCAATCTTTCAAGTCAGTTATAGACAAAACAAAATAAATTAATGAGCATTCTTGTGCAAAACTGACTAAAAGGACTACATCAAATCTGGGCATTAATTATTACAGGTAAGCCTCCCTTTCTCAGTCTTTTAGCAGAAGAATGCTGTACAAAAGTAAAATAAAACTGTTACAACCACAGCCCCTCACCCCCCAATCCTCTTAGCACAAGAAATCTGCGCAAAAAAGTAATGCAGTCATCTCCTTAGGTTTCCTCACCACCCACACACAAAAACTAAAGTTAAAAATAAACCCAAAAATTTACCATTTATGCAGTTGATAGAAAGCTACTACTAATCCTCTGTTCCCACTTCATGATTGTAGGCTGATCTGCTGATTGCTTCCCCTAGACACAGACCAGACCTTTTCAGTCCTTGTAAATTACTGTTAAAAGAACAGTTTTTTAGATCTTTTAGAAATTGTCCTTATTAGGGCAATTGAAAATACCTTGGCTTGTCCAACAACCATGATTGCTCCTGGAAAGCTTGAGTCCGATGTCTGTCCCCACATCAGTAATCCATTGCCCGTATCGGTCTGCCGCCGATAAAATGCAAAGCAAACTCCTTTCTTGATAAATAAGAAGAGAAGTAATGCTTGTTACACATATGCCTTTTTAAAAGTAGTGGACACAGAAAGTGCTTTGAAAGGACCAATCAGGTCATTGCTTCATCACGTCATTAAAAAATCCTTGTTAAAAAAAAAAAGTGCAACTTACAAGGGGAAATAAAAACGGAAAAAAGTTTGCGATTGTGCAGTGACATCACACAGCCATGTGGACATCCACGAGGTGCTACGGAATGAATGGCGGAGACAGAGAAATCTGCGGCTGCTGCATGGGGACCCTTTTTCGCAGGGAGATAATCAGTGGCTCGTCATGGCCACTTGTTCCACATGTGCCTAATGCCAGCTATGTCTGTCACCAGTGCCTAGTTGCATGTTCAAGCCTATACTCCATTTTGTGTACACCTCCATTTCACACCTATACCACCTTATGGTGTACAGAAGTTTTTTGGGTCTGTCTTCTTTAACTAAGTGACTTACCAGCTAATAATAGGCAGTATTAGGAAGGCAAGGAGTTTTTAACAAAATGACTCTAAGATTGATAGTCTCAGATTTCCTTCAGTGAAGAAGGTAATCGTTGTCTGCCACTTATTATTCATATTTTCATATTTATGTTCTTATTTTCATAACTGAGAGACCTACATTTTATTGTGGTATATGGTGTAAAACACCAATATGGGAGAGAGGACAACTCACTTCCTTATTTTTATCAGTTTCTCTCTAAATATACCATAAGCCTGATTTTTTTTCTGACTTCATATTGCAGTGCACGTTTGTATTATGCTAACTTATCTTTAATTTCTCTAGAAACTGGCTAAAATTTCTGTAAATGTTAAATCATTGTCATATAACTTGTATCTGTTCTTAGCCAATGTTTTCATATTATGACTAATTTGGTATAATTATTTAAACTGCAGTTGTTTTTGTATTATTTTTAAATATTGTAAAATTATCATTCTTAAAAGGTTTTGCAATACTTTGGAGCATTTCTTCCTGGGCCTGTGCTGAAAATGGGCTCCTACCCAGTTGGTAATCAAATGTCAATAAATAAATAAATATCACACTGTACTGGAAATATTGCAAGTTGTATGAAAATGAGCAATATTTCCATATGTACTCAATTCTTAAAAAAAATTGATTTACAAACTGTTGCATGACACTATGTGAGATCTTAGATACTGCAGAAGAAAACTCTTAGATATTTACACTGTAAGTTGCACATTTTGAGAGATATCCAGTATTGTTTGTGTTGCAAATTATACCATTAAAGATATTTTTTCATATTTCTGTAAATATATCAGTAAACATGCACTAACAGAGGAATCTGATGTTGTCATGTGAAAGGCTTATGTCTGGTTAACAAAAAGTTCTAACGATGTATGAATAGGTTGTTTAGTTTCCAAGATATGAAAATTTGTGAAAGCTTAAAAAAATATAATTTGAGGTTTGTGTGTATTATAACATATTACAGTATTTATGGAGAAGACTATGAATGCACTGTTATCACTGGAAATAACACTTCTTACTGATAACATTGCAATTTGTACAGTTTCAATAGCTTTTATTGTTCACAAAATGTTTGCATTTGTTTTTCTTATGCTTTTTAAGTTTATTTTTCAGAAAATGCTCTGGAATGCAAGATGTGTGTAGGCTGCTAGAGGTGTGACATTCCACATCACGTAGGTGTTAATTAGTTAAACCAAAAACATGTCGCCGGTATGACTTAAGATAAATTAATTTATATTATGTGCTATGCATATGACTCTGATAATGATGTTACAGAGTCAATATTAATACATCTGAATCACTGTGTCACTCCAAACTGTGTCTTTCGGAATGATTGTGTATGAATGACTATGCCTAGGTCTTGGTATCCTTGTTGATTCAGGTAGAACTGCAGTAGAATAGTATAGTAGTTATAAATATTTAGTGTTTTTTCTTCTTTCTGTCTTTCTGTATACAACTTATGTGCCAAGGAACTAGACCATAAAAGATCCTCTATCTGTTTTCCCCAAAGCAGCTACTTACTTCAGTAATGGGCATGTAATGTTCCTATCCCCTGATGGAGCTGTTGGTTCTTTTTTTAGTCTGAACTAGATCATGTGACACATTCCCCTTATATTTGTGTTGCAGCTGGAGCATGTGTTGAATTCTCTGCATTCTGTATTAGTTCCACAGATTTAGCATTTCTGATGAGCAGAATATGATAGTGGTTTGCTCTTTTCTTGTACATTTCTTTGTCAGAGTTCATTTAAACTTCAGTGATTTGGGAGAGTTCTGTTCCTTTCATCCATGAGCAGTTTGCCTTTTGAGAATGTCCTGTATGAACTGTGTAATCAGCAATACCCAGCAGGATCAGCCTTACAGGAAATTAATGGACTCTTTGGATAGGGCCATTGTTTCCCTGCAAATCCCACCCTGTGCTTAGAAAATGCTTTATCTGTTAAGTTGTTTTGTATTTTTTTTTTAGTATATATTTTTTAAATATCTGTAATGTAAAATAATTCCTCTGCCTAATATTTTAGTACAAAAGTAGGATACATAATTGTTCATAGGTTCATAGGTATATACTAGGTTAACAACAAAAAGGATCTTATAAACCTAGATGTGAAGCCAAGTTGTTGTTGCTGCTGCTGAAGAAAGTACTTTACATCCTATGAGTTTAATAATGCCTGCTCACTCGCACACACAAACACGCAAACACACAAAGATAGATACAGTGGCACACTGTCTCACGCAAACACAGAAACTTACACTCATGCATGCGCATGCACGTATGCGCACACACACACACACACACACACACACACACACACACACACACACACACACACACACACACACACACACAGCAGACAAATGTAACCACTTTTATTCACAGCTGTCTGATTGTGATCAAATCAATTTAGTAATATTATGGTTGGTGTGACAGAGCAAGATGCAGAGGACAGGAAGAAATGGAAACAGGTGATCCACTGTGGCGACCCCTAACGGGAACAGCCGAAAGAAGATGATGATAATGAGTAATATATAAATAATAGCTAGTGCAGGTTCATAGCTTCGTAGGTGTTTACTAGGCTAACAACCACAAGGGCCTTTTTAAGCCTAGCCATGCATCCCAAATCTCTGACGAGTACTGATACCCTTGATAAGTGTAAGCATGGGCCTGGGAGATGAACCACTTACAGGTTACTTGTTTGCATCAGAGACATAGGTGCCAAACCAGGGATGAATTTCCGGTTTCCCATCCAATTGTCCAAGTTGCACTTGAATTGGATTAGGGAGGAACTGTGCTTCACATGGATGGGGAGCCTGCTCCATAGATGGGGTAGTCTCTGGGATACATACCTATCTCTCCAGAAGGTCCTGTTTATATCACAGGCAAGGTTTAAGTCTTTAGAACGGGTAATTCTGGTACTGCTTGTTTTGTGAATATGCAGGAGTTCCATCAGAGTGGGGTCTAACAATGCCCTGTATGCCAGTCATAGATCCCCCCTCAAAAGCCTGTAGGAGACAGAATACAGGGATAGGGCCTTGAGGCAGTTTGCATAGGACATATTACTTATGCCCTGTATTCTTTTAGTGAGGAGCCTCTGTGAATGTTCCAGTTGTTGGATATGCCTGGTTAGTTACATACCAAAGGGGCATTGTACTCAATGATAGTTCTGATGCATGCCGAATACAGGATGATTTCCTCACCACTGTAGACATGTGATGATCAAAGGCTAAATTACTATTTATGTGTGTGTCCCTTGGACCCTGACCACTGGGTCAGCTGTAAGGTGTGTTGTCAATATGATAGTTACCAGGGGTGGATGACTTCCCAAAGGATACTATTATGCATTTCTTGGCATTTAGTTTTAGTCCATGACTCTGACGCCAGTTGTTTGTCTGTGTCAGCCCCTTCTGGAGAACATTTGTGTCAGTGTGAGATTCAATGATAGCTCCAAATTTGCAGTCATCTGCAAATTTAGTCAGCCAGAGACCACTGTAATGTATTTCAGCTCATTGCCATCAGACATATAAACACACCCACATTCTTTGTCGAGTTCTTGGAAATTACTTCTAAAGGTGAAGTTACTTGTGTTAGTTTTTTTTTTCTTGCTCACTAGGTATGGCAAAAAAAAAAAAGTGGTTGGCAAGCTGAAAGGAAATTATATCTACAGGAAAAAAGATGTTAGTCATGGCACATAGTTTTTGTGTCATGAATTAGCTGACTTGTTTATTAGTAGGCTTTCACCATACATTTATTTACCCGTTCGGAGTTTTGAGTATCCAGTGAGGATCACTGACTCTCCGAATCTTTTGTATAATACATAGTATTATCAGAATTTTGAATTAATGTTTGTTAAATGCCTTGAGGCAAATTCAAAGTAGAGTTGCAAACAGCTTTGAGTAAGACAGTAGGCTTAGGGAAGACACTATGAAAGTGCTTAGGAGGGCACTGATCTGGGACATGGCAGACTAAGGCTCAAGGGAAGGTATAAGCTTATCTGAAAATATTCCAGTCTTCTGTTGTTTTTTATTATGTAACTGCTTGGTAGGGAAATATTTATTTTGATTTATATTTTATTTTTTACTTCTGGTTTTATTGTTTGTTGGAATAAATGGATAGATTCTAAACAGGTACATAGCCCTCACAAGGGGTCTAGTCAGCTATAAATTCATGCAGGCCATAGACAGGACACTCCAGAGCTTAGCTGAAAACCATATGGTTCTGTATTGTGGTATTGTGATTTATTGCATAACTGCTTGATTGGAGAAACTTTGGTTTGATTTATATTTTATTTTTACTGTTTGTTGGAAGAAAAGGATAGATTGTAGGCAGGCACACTCTACCCCTCCCAAGAGGCCTAGCTAGCTAAGATGAACTGCAAATGTGAGGAAATGTAAACACAAGCTGTTGTGCGACTTAAAGAATGTTGAGCTTTTTAGTATGACTGGCACAACTGGTACAGCAGGCTAGACTAACTGCTCGATAAATTACTGCCCTTTTTACAAGGGCTAGCTCAGTGCATGTAATGTAATATTTATTTGTATGTTGATGTCCTTCATGGATGCATCTGCAGTCATAACAACTGGGTTGTCCTGTCGTCAGGCAGCCCTTCAGTCGGACGGATTCCAAAGTCCGGGTCCGGCTTCGGCTGATGTCGCACTTCACCCGACGTCATCTCTGTTGGTCTTCGGGTATAAAGGCATCAGCCGACGCCATTTTCCTCAGTCTTTCTTGCCGCGTGGCGCCCGAAGCAGAAGCTGTTCGCAAGTGCCGGTCGGTCGGATCCAGAGATTACTTCTACCGAATACTACTTCGAAGACTTCTAAAGCTAAGTACCCCGTTGGGGAACCTTTCTTGCCTCAGCCGATGTCAGAAAAAGTTAATAATTGTTTAACCTGTGGGAAACAAATACCTCATAAAGATTTCCACTCTCATTGTCTGCCTTGTTTAGGCCCAGCCCACGACGTAGCAGCCTGTTCGGCCTGTGCTTCTTTCAACCGACGAACGCTTAGGCGTCGGTCGGAGTTTGCAGAACAGTTTTTCGGTTCTGATTTTGCGTACATTATGCCGTCGGATCCTCCGACTTCCCAATCTGCCAAAAAACGCAAAGATAAAGACCGACACTCGCGGTCCGCGGTTTCGGCTGAAACCATGGTTAAGCAAGCCGCGAGTGTCTCGGTTTCGGCCGAAACCGAGAAAACTGCTCAAAGTACAGCTGAATCTATCTCTACAACTGAGGCCCCTGCTACCACTCTTGAATCGGCCTCAGAAATTTTACCCACTACGGTGGTTACCACTGATTTATCAGACACCATTCCCTTGGATGTTTCTACCCCAGCACGTGGTGCAGCTAGGCCTCCAGCAGCCATGTCCATTAAGGCCTTCGCCAGGGCTAAAGCAGCCAAGACTACTAAAACAGTGCCTGTTAAACCCCCCACTACGAGACCCTCTTCTAGTTCTCAAATGCTTACTTTGGCAGAAGATTTAATTTCATTAATTAGAGGATCTCAATCTCACCCAGACAGGGCCTCTCAGCCCCCAGAGAAGAGACCCAGGGCAGAGCCCCCTGAGCCAGTGTCCTCTGATGATTCTGCTGATGAATCAGACATAACTGACCAGCCAGAGGCTCCTTTCTCCAATTTTGAAGATTCTGATGCTGAAGAATCCATTCCAGCTGCTTCCCCTCCAGAAGAATTCTCCTTTGGGGAAACCTTACATGCCATGCGAGAGCAGTTCCAATGGCAGCAACAGGATTTTTCAGACTCCAGAAAAAGACTTAGGACCTTTCTGCACCTTCCACAGCACAGGCCCTTAGCTATACCTCCTGTTCTCTCTGTGGTGGATGATGCTTTCAATGATGTCTGCTCCGCTCCAGATTCTTTACCCCCAGCCCCTGCCAAACCAGACAGATTTTACAGGGTGCCAGATACTCATCACCACCTTTACAAGGCCCCACTTGCAGACGCCGAAACTATATCCCAGGGTCCCAAGGCAGTAGCAGCGACCATAGCTAAAAACCCTATTCCTTCTGAAAGGGAAGCAAGGTCATTAGACAGATGGGGTAAAAAGGTCTACACTTCAGCTACTCTCTCAGCTAGAGCTTTAAACTGTCAGTTTCACATGATACAATACCAAGAGTTTATGCTTGCTCAATTAACTAAAAAGCTAACCACTGATGAATCTCTTGATAAGAAATATGTATTAGAAATGGTAAATAACATACAACAGGTTAGTAACCATTCCTTAAAATGTGGCTATGATGCACTGGAGGCTTCATTTAGATCAGCCATGACTGGCACAGTGATAAGAAGGCATGCATGGCTAAAGGAGCAAGCTTTACCGGATCATGTTAAAGCTAAGTTGCTAGATGCTCCTATGGATAAGACAAGTTTGTTTGGTACACCTGCCCAGCAGGTTATGAAGAAAATGGAAGAAAAGGCAAAATCTGTCCAAACGGTTAAAGATTTCTTGCAGGTTCAACCCCCAAGGTTTAGCAGGAACTGGCCCGCCAAAAATTGGTCCTTTCCTGACTCCACAAGATCTCAAAGGGGCAGGAATAGACGTTCCAGAGGCAGAAACCAACCCAGAGGAGGTGCCTACAGAGGACGACAGTGGCAAGGTAACAACAGAGGCACAGACACAACCACTGCCACTACATCAACACAACCGCAGTGACTTAACCCTAAATCCGCCTACCAGGGAACAAATAGCAGCTCCTTTAGGCGGAAAGTTAACCTTATTTTCAAAGAACTGGCACTACATAACAAAAGACAAGTGGATTTTACAAACCATAGATCAAGGCTACCGGTTCCACTTCCACACTTTACCAGTCAAAAGAGGAATGCCAAATCTACCTCCAAATCAAAAAACAGAGGCTCTACAACAGATAATGGAGTTAGCAAACATGAGAGCTGTGGAAAGAGTGCCAACAGCAGAGCAAGGAAAAGGGTTCTACTCCAGACTATTCCTAGTTCCAAGAAAGGAAAAAGTTGGAGACCAATTCTCGACCTGTCCACCTTAAATACATACATCATTGTCCCAAAATTCAAAATGCTGACCCTACAGCAACTTCTTCCCATGCTGGGCAAGGAGTGTTGGCTGGTAACTCTAGATCTCAAGGAGGCATACCTGCACGTCCCCATTCGACCAATCTGCAGAAGAAACCTCAGATTTCTTGCAGGATCAGAGCACTATCAATTCTCAGCATTGCCCTTTGGCTTATCTACTGCGCCCAGAGTATTCACAAAATGCCTGGCATCAGTAATCGCCCATTGCAGACTACAGGGAATTCAAATTTACCCATACCTGGACGACTGCCTACTACAAGGGGACAACAAAAGCAAGCTGACAACAGATTTACAAAGGGTCATTTACTTGCTACAAGCCCTGGGATACACAGTCAATTTACAAAAGTCAAGGCTGATACCATCCCAAACAAGGACTTTCTTGGGCACGGAATTGGACACAGTAAAACAAATGGCATTCCTAACTACAGAAAAACAAAAAGAACTCCCTCTTTACTTCTTGGCACTAACAAAACTGAACAAGTTAACAGCAAGAAAAGTACTGCAGGCCTTGGGCTTCATGGCATCATGCATAATCTTGGTCCCATTTGCCAGACTACATATGAGAAAACTACAGTGGTACCTAAAGAATTTATGGTCCCAACACAGACACAGCCTGGAAACAGAAATCCCACTAATTCCATGCTTAAAACAGGAGTTCCTATGGTGGGCTCAGGCATGCCAGTCAAACCCAGGCCTACCCTTTCGCAGATGTCAAGCAAGCCAGACCATCACAACAGACGCTTCAGACCTAGGATGGGGGCCCACATGCTGGACAAATGCGTGCAAGGACTCTGGACACAGGATCAACTTCACCTGCACATCAACCTAAAAGAAATGCTGGCAGTAAAACTGGCAATCCAAAAGTTCAAACCATTTCTCAAAGAGGGCCAGTTGATGATAAGGACAGACAACACCACAGTCATGTGGTACATCAACAAACAGGGAGGCACTCATTCATACCCCTATGCAGAATGACTTTGGAGCTCTGGACCCTGGCACTCAGCTACAACATCCAGTTACAGGCAATATTTGTACCGGGAAAAGAAAATACTCTAGCAGACATACTAAGCAGAACCACTTCGGATGCCCACGAATGGAAGCTGCACCCGGACATCTTCAAGACCATCTCAAAGAAATGGGGAATGCCTCAGATAGATCTATTCGCATCACCTCTCAATCACCAGCTCAAAAAATTCTGCACAAGGACATTCCACCCACTAGCATGGAAAGTGGATTCGCTCTCCTTCAGCTGGAAAGGCCTAACAGCATATGCATTCCCACCTCTTCCCTTGATACACAAAGTACTACTAAAAATCAAGGAAGAACGTCCAAGGATAATCCTGATAGCTCCAAACTGGCCAAGACAACACTGGTACCCACTACTGAGGAGCATGTCTCGAACAATATGTGGCCAATTCCCCTGATGCCTTTGATGTTAACTCAGAACAACTACAGCATCATGCATCCAAACCTAAAAACGTTGCAACTGACTGCATGGAACATCACATAGCAGCAGCTAACCCAGAACTTTCCCAAAGAGTTAAAGACATTATTCTTGAAGCACGCAGACCTTCAACAAGAAGGAACTATGCTGGAAAATGGAAAAGGTTTGTCATTTGAAGTACTGAAAGAGGAAAAGATGTGTCAAACATAGATATGCCTAACATTCTGGAGTACCTGGCCGAACTTCTTCATTCAGGCCTGTCTTACTCCTCCATCAAGATACATGCATCAGCTATTTCAGCAGAATACAGCTTTGATCCACCTGTTTTTTCGCACCCTTTGCTCAGGCAGTTCCTCAGAGGAATCAAGAATGTAAAACCTCCAAGGAAACCACCATTACCAGCTTGGGACTTAAACTTTGTGCTAGAAAAGTTGACACTAACACCCTTTGAACCAGCAGCAACAGCAGACCTACAACACCTGTCATGGAAAACTGCTTTCCTACTGGCAATTACTTCAGCAAGGAGGGTTTCAGAACTACAGGCCTTAATGGCGGTGCAACCCTTCCTAATCTTCCACCAAGATAGAGTGTCCATGAGGACTAATCCTACATTTATGCCTAAGGTGGTATCCAGAGTGTCTTTAAACCAGGCAATCCACCTACCTACCTTCTTTCCCAACCCACAAAACAGAGGGGAAAGAATACTGCATACCTTGGATGTACATAGACAGCTACGATACTACTTGGACAGAACAAAAAATAGCAGAAAGACTGACCAACTTTTTGTAGCCTATGCAACAGGAAGGGAAGGAAAAGCTATTTCCAAACAGACAATCTCCAAGTGGATAGGAAATTGCATACGATTCTGTTACTCCTTCCATGGAAAACCAATTCCACAGAACATAAGACCTCATTCTACAAGGGCAACAGCCACTACCACAGCCTTCTTACGAGGAGTGGCAACCAAAGACATTATTGAGGCGGCTACTTGGACCTCCGTGCATACATTTGCCAAGCATTATAATTTGCCTCTATATTCCAGATCCCGAGCAGGGTTTGCCACTGCTGTACTGCAAGGGATCCTAAACACACCATAATTTACTTTTATCCACCTCCCCTAGTTGGCTATGGTATTCTACCCAGTTGTTATGACTGCAGATGCATCCATGAAGGACATAGTACAGTTTTGTACCTACCATAAATGTAGATGTCCGAACTGGATAGCATCTGCAGTCAGGATTACCCTCCCTCCTTCCCCTCTGTGGTACTCCTAGGGTGTTTACCCTCCTAATAGCTAGCTGGTGGGGGTCTTTATGGTGTATTTGTTTGTATATATGTACATACATGCTTATGTTTGTGTTTACCTCTATCTTTTTGGAAACATTGGCATCTATCCAAAATTTAGCCTTCAAGAGGGCTACTGGCATCTGGGGCAAGAAACACTGAGGAAAATGGCGTCGGCTGATGCCTTTATACCCGAAGACCAACAGAGATGACGTCGGGTGAAGTGCGACATCAGCCGAAGCCGGACCCGGACTTTGGAATCTGGCCGACTGAAGGGCTGCCTGACGACAGGACAACCCAGTTGTTATGACTGCAGATGCTATCCAGTTCGGACATCTACATTTATGGTAGGTACAAAACTGTACTTTTGTGTGATTTCCTGACACCTGTTGACTTAAATTACTAGTTGTCTTAATTTCTGTGAATTCTGTGGTTACTTATTTCATTATTTTTATTTCTTTTAAATGAATATGCTATTAATTTCCCGAAGCATAAGAATCTTATACATGCTGTATATAGGATAACACATGCTAACATTGGAGAGTCGTGTTCCTCATGTCAAAAGCTAGATGATTTGCTTACTGTTATTGATAGCAAATCTAGATTTATTGATCATTATTATACTTGTGCAAATGTCACAGCCTGACAAAAAACTGTTGTCACATATATTAACGACTGGGCTGATGAGAGAAATAATATCAGGCAAAGTGCACATAGAACACATTTAGGAAAGGATGTGCCCTCTGCTAGTAAATATCATTAAACCCCTATTAAACATGATACTTCAGATGACAACTTTGGAATTCAGGAACGTATACATCAATTTCAGGATGCAGTGCATGTAAAAGAAAATAAAAACAAAAAAGGGAGACGTTCACAACAAATAACTAGGAAGAAAAACTGACTAATGTCTATAATGCAAAAAGAAAATATACTAAACAAAAAGGACACTGCTTTGACATGTAATACCCAGATCACAGGTAATAATAACATTGCTCAATCAAAAACTATTCAGTCTGCAGGAACAGTAGCATAGCTAGGACAGGGTGAAGGGACAGCTGCCCTGGGTGCAAAGTGTCAGGTGGTGTGATTGGCTATCTGTTCCATCATCCCGATTCCTGATCTTCCTTTTGTGCAGTATTGGCTTTTAAAAGCTGGTATTGCAGTTGAGGTCAAACCTGAATAATGTAGTGCCTGTCTATGGTCTAAACTATAGCAACTGCTTGCTACATTATAGCAAGCAATTTGCTAAATTTTAAAAGTAGAAAAAAATTAAACTGAAACCTGAGCAGTGTAGCGTTCCATGTGGGATATAAACTGTAGCAACAGCAGTTCACTACAGTTTAAAGAAAAAAAATATTTTTTTCTTTTTTATTACTAAAATGAGAGGAAGGAGGGTCGGGGCAGGGCACATAAATGGGACCTAATTGACTGGGGCAGGATGGAGTAGGTGTGTCTTGTATCTAGCCACCTGGTTGGTGTGGCAGTTGAAGGAGCAGACTTTTTTTTTTGAAGATTGGGGGGGGGGGGGGGTGCTAGTTTGTGGTACCAGCACAAGGTGCTGGTTTAGCCAGCTATGCTTCTGTTCAGGAAATTACATTATTGTTCTAACAGAGAAGGTAAAAAGAGGTGCAGGTGGTGGGGTAAAATGAAGAAATCTAAGTTGAACGTGGAAAGATTAAAGGTCATTACAGTAAGAAAACAAGGGATAAAGACAACATGGTTCAGGCTGTAGAAGTCCTAAGACAGCTAGCTGAGAATTGTATGCTTGCAAACAATTAAGTGGTGAAAACACTGAGATTAATAAGACTAATGGTGATGAAGAACATTCTTTTGTAATAATTGAAAGGGCAGACAATACTAAAGTAGATCTGGGAGATTCTTCAGATCAGGTCAGAATCTAGTAATTAGAGATTTGATTATTGAAGGAGCTGATACTCACATTTTGCAGGGAGGAGAATGAACATCAAATTGGTTTATGCTTGTCATAAAAGTAAGGAAGTATAAAGCTGTTTTTATTCATGCTGGTTCTAATGATCTCATCTTTAAGGGCTCACTGACAGTTAGTAGGCACCGTGCAGTCTTCTTAGATAACGTGACTTGTACATGTGTTATGATGTATTTTTCACAAATCAAATGTAGAGAGCAGAAGCGGGTCAGCATGAATGAAAACATTTTTGAGTAAATACCTGCAGGAAAAGAGGCCCTGTTTTAAAAAAGTGGAATTGTGAAGAACACCCAAGCCTAATTTGGGGCACATATGCATTTAGAGAGGATGAAATGTATTTGTCAAGACAAGGAAAACAGAATTTTTGCATCAGATGATATTTGACTAACACAAGACAGGATTTATGCCAGGTTAGAGATGTAAGTGTGTGTGTGTATGTATGTGTATGTGTGCGGTTGTTAATGCAAGGAGCATTAATAATAACATTTTTGGAAAGTGTGCTGCATTCATGTAAGAGTGACATTTTTATTATTTATAAAACATGTTTAAAGAACAGTGATTGGAAACCAGTTCTGTCAGGATATTAATGCTTTCTCTGTAACAGACATTCTAACAAGAAAACAGATGGAGTTAGGGTTATAGGTTCATACGAGGTTACTAAGCTAACAGCCCTAAATTCCTTACAAGCCTAGCCATATTTATCCCGAGTTGCCCCAATTGTTGGTGGTTAGATGAGTGAGGTTCGCAGAGGTAAGGGTCTATGGTAGTTAATACCAACTTCCTCTGTCCAGGAGGGACATGGGCACCACCCCAGTAGTGAATATGTGGTCACCCATCCATTGATCTAGACTGCGTTTGAAGAGGGTCAGGGAGGGGCTCTGTTTCACATGAATTGGAAGTTTGTTCTAAAAAACTGGCAGTCTCTTGGAGAATTATCAGGTCTATATTAGAATATCGAAAGATGTAAACACCGAATGTTTAAATGTCGAACTGTATTCAGCGAAAGCTGAAAATATCGAAGCAACAGAAAACCAAATTTTTTCCTAGGGAAAGAATTCGGTTGTCCATTTCTGTTGCTTTGGTATTTTCAGCACTGTGGTGGAAAGTTACGGGTTGGGTTCAGGTAAGTGTGCGATTGAGTGTGGATTAGGTTAGTTAGGGTTAGGGTGCGGGTTAGGTATGTGTGCGATTATGTGGATGTGAGGGTTAGGGTGGGTTAGGTGAGTTAGGGTTGGGGCGTGGGTTAGGTATGTGTGTGATTGTGTGGATGTGAGGGTTAGGGTGGGTTAGGTGAGTTAGGGTTAGGGCTCAGGTCAGGTAAGTGTGCGATTGTGTGGACGTGAGGGTTAGGGTGGGGTAGGTGAGTTAGGGTTAGGGCACGGGTGAGTGTGCGATAGTGACGGACCTTAGGGTTAGGGTTTGGGTTAAGGTAAGTGGATAGTTAGTGGTGTGTTTGTATAGTTTAGTGTAGGGTTAGGTGTAAGATTTTAGGTGTATGTGTGTGGATTGCTGTTTGTTTGGTGTGCTTGTGTTGTGTGTATGTGTTTTGGAACAGCAAATTTTTTCCCTAGGAAAAAATTAGCTGTTCTGTATGCTCGTTGTTTTCAGCTTTCGCTGAATACAGTTCGACATTTAAACATTCTGTGTTTACATCTTTCGATATTCTAATATAGACCCGAATTATCTGTCTCTTCAGCATGACCTGTTCATGTCAGAGGCAAAGTTAAGATCCATGGAGATAGTGACCTTCCTCCAGTTTGATTTATGAATGTGTAGCATTTCTATCAGGGCCAGGTCAGAGACTGCCCTGAAAGCCAGGCACAGATCACATCTTAGCAACCCGCAGGAGACAGAATACAGTGACAGGGCTTTCAGTCTTTATGTGCAACACTGGGTTTGTGTAGCCTGTAATTTCTTGGTGAGAAACCTCTGTGGTCTCTCCAATTGTTGCAGGTGTCTGGTGAGGTACACGCAAAAAGGAGCATTGTACTCAATTATTAATCTGATGAGGGCAGAGTATAATGGAATTATAATATCCTTAAATCTAGATGCGATGTCTTTACTTATAAGATGTGCCACATAGAAGGATTTCCTTACTACTGTGGGTACATGATGGTCAAAGTTCAGGTTGCTATCAACCTGAGTACCCAGGTCACATACCACTGGGTCTACACTTAGGGGTTGCTGACTATAATGCAATTAGCAAGGATGTCAGCTTTCTCAAAGGGAATAATAATGCATTTTTTGCATTTCGCTTTAATCCATGGCTTTGTCTTTGTCTGTGTTAGCCCTGTCTGCAGTACATTAACATTGCTGGGGGACTCAACGACTACTCCCAATTTGCAATCACCAGCGAACTTGGTCAGCCACAGGTTGTCCAAGTTTGTCTGCACTTCTGAGAAATAAATTCTGAACGGTAAGGGGCCCATCACAGAACCCTGTGGTGCACACTGGTGACTGACTGGTCTTTTGCTACAGGTGAAGTCACCCACTTTGACAGTATGTGTCCTGTTGGTGAGCCAGTTGGGTATCCATTTAGTAATGTAGGGGTTAATTCCCAATTGGGAAAGTTTCTCTGTAATACCTCAGTGGGAGATTGTGTCATATGCCTTGGCTACATAAGATAGGTGGTATGCACTCTCTTTACCTCATCCTGGGCCTTGGCAACTTTCTCGAAGAAGTCAACCATGTTTAACAGACATGCTCTACCTGTAAAGAATCCAAACAAGGTTGGGTACAGAGTTTGGATATTACCCATGTCCTTGTTAATAAGGTCTCTCTCTTTTTTTAATTTCTCCAAGTCTTTTGGGTTTCTAATACCATGGCGGGAATGGATCCCATTCCTAAGTCAAAGTATGGTTCAAGTTTATGAAATGAGTATAGTTTCAGTCTTTGATGTTAGCCAAAAGTGCTCATTGTAGCACCCACAATGTGCCCAGTAATGACTCCATCTGCAGTTCTTACAGAGTTACATGTATTGGTAACATATCTAAGTATGATTATAAATTCTTTTTTATAAGAACTATTGCTCCTACTACTGCTGGAACTGCCTGGGTATCCTTCTTCCACAGTGACATTGTTTCAGCTTGCAAATCCTGGTATTTTATGACTTTGTGTCTTTCTGTATGTAGGACACCATAGTCACTGGGTGTAGCAATTTTAATGTCCAATGCTACTTTGGTCTTCTTTTCATGGACTACTATATCTGATTTTCTCACATCTATTTTTTGAACTCCTGGTAATGGGTGATCTGGTTTTCTTGCATCTATTTTTGAACTGCTGGTAATGGATGATCCCATGTGATATAAGCTTCATCATTTTCTTTGATGCTTTATGGCTCATGTTTCTAGTATTTCTCATCTACGTCAATATTTTAATGTTTGGACAATCCCCAGTGCAATAGTCTTGCCACATTGTTATGCCATTCAGTATACAGTCCTTCTGCCATTAGTATATCACAGCCAGCAACAAGATGTGCAACTGTTTCCAATTCTGTTTTACAAAATCTACATTTGTCTGTTTCTCCCACATGTTTAATAGACTTTGTAAACCAACATGTGCGTAGTCCACTATCTTGGGCCATCAGAATTAACCTTTCATCTTTTGGTTTAAATTCACCTCTACTTAACCATTCCTGCATTCGATCCTGATCAATTTGAGGTTGTTCCAAAAGTTCTCTATACTTGCAACTATATTTATGCATTTTCCACATTTCTTGCCTTTTCATCTTATCCTTCACATTATATTCTTTCATTTGTATTTAACACATTCAGGTGCTGCCTGATTTTTATCTACTTCTGTTGTGATTTCCATTCCCACTTGATGCCGATATACGTCTGCTAAACAAAGCAGGGAAGTCATCTTAGACTTATTCTCCTCATGTTTCAAAACTTTCACTACATTTGGGTCTTGTGAGGTCATCAGATATGTATTTGGTCCAACGATTGCAGATCTGTACATATAATAAATTTCGAGAAGGCCCCTACCTCTTTCAGAACGGGGAATATATAATCTTGGTATGCATTGATTTTTATAAATCATTTGATGAGCATGAAGCATCCTTCTTGTTTTCCTGTTCAACCTATCCAATACCTTTTGGGGCCAGTCAATAACTCCAAAACTGTAAGTTAGGACAGGAAGAGCAAATCGGTTTATAGCTTGGACTTTGTTCCTAGATGTCAGTGCTGTTTTCAGTATTAATTTAAGTCTTCTAAAATATTCCTAAGTTTTATTCACATTTGTTCATATTTTATTGTTGATCCTTCATCAGTTCCCAAATATTTATACTCTCCCTTTTGCTCAAGTTCTTTTATATCACATTCCTGTCCCAGACTCATATTTTCTTGGTGCTGCAGCTTTCCAGCTTTAAAGGTTGCTTTTGCACAGTTATCAAGTCCAAATGACATTCTTATATCATCTGAAAATGTTTTGACTACTTGCAATTGTGCTTTCAGTTCCTCATCTGATGAACTATACAGTTTACATCATCTACAAAAAGATGAGAAGTCTTTATATTTTGTTGTTTTCTGGGAACCAAATTGTAGCCATGACCTAAATTGTTAAGCAGACAACTTAATGGGTTAAGGGCAAGACAAAAGAGCAGCGGTGACAGAGAGTCACCCTGGAATATCCCCCTTTGAATTTTTATCCCTGGAATACTAATTTATCCTTTATCATGGTCATGGTCGCTGTAATGTAATCGATCAGTGTAGGATGTATCTTTTACATTTTAAGCACTGTTATCCATGAATGTGGGATAATGTCAAATGCTTTTTAATACTCTGTCCATGCCATACTTAGATTCTCCCCCTTTTTACAGTTCTTTATTATGACTTTATTTAACAACAATGATCCTTTGCTTCATATGACTTTCTTTTATTACCCTTTTTGTTCTATTTCCATGATTAATTTTTCACCTAATTGGCTGTAAACTCTGTCAGCATCATTTCCAGTATATAGTTTATACATCGTCAGAAGGCAAGTTATTGGTCTATAGCTTTTGGGATAGCTTGCAGGTTCATCCATAATGATTCTTTCCATGACCCTGCAGATGAGGCTATTCAAGCTTATGGGCCTATAATTCCCAGATTTGTTTGTTGGCCCCCCTTTGTGCAGAGGGATTACTGTTGCTTTCCTCCATTCTGCAGGAAA
Source organism: Protopterus annectens (assembly GCF_019279795.1). Classification (NCBI taxonomy): domain Eukaryota; kingdom Metazoa; phylum Chordata; order Ceratodontiformes; family Protopteridae; genus Protopterus; species Protopterus annectens. Next base: position 1,238,005,617 of record NC_056747.1, read on the forward strand.
ATAGCCAATTTTCAGACTGTGGTTAAACAGGGAACCAAGTCGGCCTGCTAGGTCATGTTTTAAGTTGTTTAAAAGTCAACCTGGGATTTTGTCTGGTTCCACTAATGCTGTTTCTGGCCTTGGACTGCACAAAGATGACCTGCTCTCTTGAGATAATAGACTGAGGAATGGTGGCAGGTAGACTTTGGAAGATGACTGGAGGGGACAGTGGATGAAGTTTGTTCCAAATCTGTCAGTTAGTAGGTTGACTATTACCTCCAGTTGAGTATGGGTGGTGCCATTCCACAACCAGTTCAGCACATAGTTGGGTATTCCCTTTCAGATTTCGGGCATAGTTAAAGAATACGTTATGATTATCCTTAGCTAGAGAGGCTGTTTTTGCTTCATAATTAGTTATGGAGGACTTGACAAGATGTCTTAATTTGTTTAGGCTAGAGAGGGATTTCTTCTTCTGCTGAACCGGTTCCCTCTTGTTCTTGGACATTAGTTTCTTCCTCTTGTTGTGTAGCCTGTTTATACTAGCGGTCCACCAGGGTAGCTTGTTTTTTCAGCAAGACCTGGTTTTAATCCGTTCAGGTACAGCTGATTCTGTACAACTGTTGAATTGGTTATATAGGGCATTGGTGTACACCTCTGCATAGGAGTCCATGTTATCTGCATTTGAGGGGGCTTTGAATCTTCTTATACCATGACTTAGTAGGAGGTAATTTGTCTTAGAAAAATACTTAAGCATTTTTGAGCTTGATGGGATAACTGGTCTTATAATTACATTAAATGAGACTGATTTATGGTCCAGCCTTACTAGGGAGGACATTGCACAGGGGGAGGGAGTGCAGTGCTCTCCCATGTTAGTGAGTACTATGTCCAGGACATCTAAACCTGTTGTGGATGTGTTGACTAGCTGTTCCGGAGCATTTGCATTGACAAGAGTCCAAGAACTTCTAAGCTAATATATGTTTGTTCACGTATGTTTCGCAGTCGATGGTAGGATAATTAAAATCTCCCATAAGTAAGGTGCTGGGCTGTATGGCAAGTGACTCCAGTAAGTTCAGGTATGTGGCATACATTTTCTCTTTCATGGTTGGGGACCTTTAGCTAGGCATGATGTGGTAGGGGGCTTTGCCTTTAGTTAATTGCACACGGAGTAGCTCAAGAGAGTCCTACTGTTTGACCAGTCTTGAGGTGTACTTATCCTTTATGCAGATGGATACACCTTGTCCTTTGTTTTTTTCACAGTCAGTTTGTGGTCTGAACATTTGGAAGACATTGTAGCCCTGCAAAACTGAGGTGTTTTCTGTGACTTTTCTGTGCCAGTGACTGCACAGATGTCAGCATCTTCCAAGGTGAGGTGTGCTTCCATGGAGTGCAGTTTCTTGTTTAGACTCCTAGCATTAAGCAGCAGCACCTTGAGTTTATCTAGAGAGGATTTTTTTATGTTGGGAGGTTGGTTATTTTGACACTGCTTAAAAAAAAAATCACAATAGGGGTGGCTAATGCCTTTGCCAGTATCCCAAAGCCTAGAGGTGACTGGTGCAGACCATCTCTGGCAAAGCAGCATGGCCTGTCGACCATGTGTTCCCAGGCTAACAGATGTTGGATCCCATTGGACTGACACAGCTTATTGTTAAAGTCAATCATTTTTGTTTGTATTGTGGCATCATCCTTAGAAGAGGTAGAATGCTGTTTAAGGTTAGACTTATACCTGCCTGTGATGCATAATCTGAGAGCTCAGTCTTATCTCTTCATATAGTCCAGTGGGATATGTCTCAAGTCATTTACCCCCACATGGACTATGACAGAGTCATATCAGTACTTGTGGTTGAGTGACTTGATGGATCCTGGCACCTGACATGTAGCTAACCGTAACCTGCTCCTTATCCAGCCTGGTGAGGGGAACATTCGTGTATCTCATAATGGAGTCACCTATGACCAGTACATTAGGTTTTGTGGTGTTACGCCTTATGGGCTTATTTTTTGAGACACTTGTGTGTGTGTATTATTATGTGTTGTGGTTGTTTTCTGCATTGTTATGTATGTAAGTGGTTTCCATTTGGGAAGCCTCTGATCTTTTGGTAATTTACTAGTGAGTACCTCCACATATGTGGGTTTATGTGTTGTGTCCTTGTTTAGTGTGGGAAGTGCATGTGTGCTGACTACCTGCTTGGCATTCAGTTTGTCCGTATATGGGAGTCTTGCCTCCAATTTCATAGTGTAACTACATCTCTCACATAAAGTATTAGGGATTAAAGACTGTTGTGAGACCTATGATTATTACATCTTTGATGACAACACCAATACTGTAGATTGTGTAACTGTGACAGTAAAGGCATCCCTGAAACAGATTACATTTGCTGAAGAGCATAGAACACCAAAGTCAAGCACTGATGATCTAGAGGAATTCATACGTCTCTTGCATGAAACACATTAGGGAAAAAGTATAGTAACTGTGAACTTAAATTTACCAGAAACAGACTGCAGTAATATTGATTCTAAATATTAAGGAAGTTATTTACAGTTTATGTTCAGGAACAACAGTTGTTGCATATTGTTAGCAAACCTACCAGGAAGTGGAACATATTGGATATTGTTTGTGTTCCAAAGGATATAATTGTTACTTCATATCAAATTTTAACACCTTTGTTGTGCAGTGATCATGGGATTATGAATGTTAATCTATTGCTAGATTATTTGTGCGTAGTTTGAGTGGCACAACAGGTAGCACACTCAACCACTTGTGCAGAAGGCTGTGAGTTCTATTCCCACATTAGGTAGATTGATTGCTGACACAGCAGTGCAGCATAAGGCGGGTGCTGCACTCCTGAGTGTGCCATCCTTCAGATGAGATATTAAACCGAGACTCCATCTGCTTGAGTTGGTGTTAGCTCAAGTAGATGTGATGTAAAAGATCCCATGGCACCTATCGAAAATAATAGGGGTTCTTTATTTAAAAGAAACATGTACGATACTATTTACAAACTTGCATGTTTTTATATTTCCTAATTTATAACTGTACACATTTCCATTCCTTTCTGTTATTTTCGTAAAATCATAGATATCTTACTTTTCAGTATTATGTTAAACTTCTTTCTTCATTAACTTATTTGACCCCCACTCCTTTTTCCATAACCACCATCTAATTCTTCTTAAAATTACTGACATGATTTCATTTAGCCTTTCATTCTAAATGGTCCACGCGGCATAAAATAACCCTTTATCTATTTTACAAACGCATTCCTTATTTTTATGGCTATAATATCCATACATAATCATATCCCTATTTATTTCCCTTACACATCACAAGAAACATGTTTTGTAGTCTCTTTACCACAATATACACAGACTTTCACTGATTTTTTATATGGAATATTTCCCCTGTCTAGTAATTTATTGATCACTTGTTGTTTGTCTTTTCGGCTTTTCCCGGTTAGGGGTCGCCACAGCGGAACTCCATCCGCTAATGATTGGCAGTCGATTTTTTTTTTATGGTGCTAAGTTGCCAGCCCGACGCCCAACCATCAACGAAGGCACGCACAATCTTTCGGAGGCCACTCGACTGCGGGGAGAACATGCAGACTCCACACAAAAGGCACTCCAGCCGAGAATCGAACAGGAGAACCTCTTGCTGTGAGGCAACAATGCTACCGCTGCACCATCGCGGCTTAATTTATTGATCACTAATCTCCTTAAAAGGTCTTGACATTCTACTCACTTATTATACCATGCTTTTCGTACTGTTTTAGCTTTAATTTTTTCATTCACTAGCTCAGCTAAAGGATTAACATAATAAAATATTGTATGATGATATTTTTATACTACACTTTCCACTCATTTTCTATGTCATCAGTTTTTATTTTCCATAAATATTTTTTTCATGATATCGTCTCATTACTTCACTTAAATATACTTTTCCTCATTTGAATTTTTAACTTGTCCAAATGCTGCTTCTGTTTGTACTTTAGTGACTTTACTACTAACCTTTATTATTATCATTTATCCAAAACAAAACTTTATACAAATTCAAAGCAGCAGCATAAACAACTGGGTTTATTAATCATAAACCACAATTTTCCTTGTCCATGTATAAGACTCTTCTTGTCTCTTCACTTCATTTAATCTTGAGCCCCATATAAAAGAAAAAATAGTACTTGTAGCATTTATTTTTTATAGATTATTGGCAACAAATAGACAATAGCTAATTATGCAGTATCTCCCAATATAACTGAATTAATCAAATAAACCTTTTTATTAAACAATAGCTTGTATGCTTTTCAAAAAAAACAACAAAGTTCCTTTATTTTATCCAGTATCCTGTTCCATTGTTCCCCACTTACATTTTACCCACAAATCTTATTCCTAACAGAGGTCTCTTTCATCAAGAAAGTTACTTCTCCTATCTTTACTGTATCACCCAGTCATGTCTGTTATGTTTAAACATTGATACATATAACTTCGTCCAGACTTTGTTTTTTGTATTCAACATAATATCATCTGCATAAGTAAACATAACTGGAATTTGTATCCATTCGTTAGCAATATAAGTACCTCTCGTGCAAATTTACACATCTGACAAGTACATTCATAACAATGCAAGTAATGTAGTACTTATAGGACACCTCTCTCGTATGCCAGTCTTATATATCTATTTCTTTGCTTAAACATGCTTTTACTAAAATTCTTAATTTTTATTATTTGCTGAACAACACTTGACTTATTCCCCTCTAGTGCAGCTCTTTTGAGTGTGCAGTTTTAACTCCCAGTGGGTTTGGCTTGAGCCTTTAAAAAATAATTCTTGATCAGACATTGAGAGGTATACTGCAGAGTCAGTCATTCTTCAGCTAGGTATGGTAGTGTTTGGACTAAATCACTGTATTCCTACAGGTTGTTTCAGCTGTGGGGTGGTCGACAATGAATTCAGTGGTGGACTTGGGGGTTGGTATAATAGTTAAGGTATTTACCTCACAGACAAGAAAAACAGGGTTTGATTCTCACTAAGGGAAATTGTTGTTGCTGTATCCAGGACTGTTGGTAAGTTTCTGAGCCCTGCAAGCCTTTCTGTGTTGGAGGAAAGCCTTCTAGCTTATCAGTGGGATTGGTAAGCACTAGGTAGCCTGTCTACCACAAAAGGAGTGGTTCTTGGCCCAGAAATTGTAGTTTATTGACCATTTGGACAGTTTATCCATCTCTTTCAACTTTTTGGTTTAAAAGACCACATCTGCGCTTGTTTCCCATCTTTCCTGTAACTAACCTACTGGGAAGCACTAGAAAGCCTTCAACTGATAGAAGCCTTCTAGCTTAGAAGATAGACTTTGGAGTGATTAAGTATCAGTTTTCTGTACTTTCTTGCTGTACTTAACTGTTTTCTGCCTAAACGCCGATTTTCCAGCATTTATTGTGATTAAAAAGCTTGTTTTTTTCACATATTGTACTTGTTTGACTGCCTGCACTTTTAAAAAGTAGTTTTTTGTTTAAATAATTTGTTTAACCGTTGTAGGCTACACACTAAAGTGCGATAGCCTTTTCTGATCGTTTGTAGTCTTTTGAAGCTGTTTTAAGTGTATTTTTTACTGTTTTTGCCTTATCTTTTCAAAAAAACAAAAACAATTCTTAGTTTTCTGCCTTTCTAAGCTAGTATAGTCCAGTTTTCAGGCTAGTGCTGAATTCAGGGCTGTGTTACAAGTTTCTGAGTTGCCCATACCTTACTTGGATAGAAGGAAGTTTATCTGTTCACCTGTGAGAGAGGGGAGCTTTGAGCAGCCTGTCTGTCCCTGGAGGAGTCATTCCAGCCCAGAAGTTAGTAGTTTATTGGCCATTTTGGGCTAATTTCTATCTCTTTCATTTCCCTGCTATAAAAACCGCGTTTGCACGGTTTTGTTCACCTGGCAGTGCCGGTTAGCTAGGGTTAAATTATTCTCAGCTCCACTAAGTCTCCTCTTCAGTTTTTTCCCTTGAAACTAGTCTAACTCTCAACCTAAGCACTCAAAAAGCATCCTACAGCCCAGCACTTGCTCAGACCTAATAGCAAGCACTAATATACCCTGACACTTGATTGCCCAGCAGGGCAAGGCTCTTTATTCACCCCTCACCAACCAAGTGACTAAGCAGCTCACCCTACTATTCAGGCATGACCAAAAGGCAATTTCAGGTGTACTCTCCAGTCCAGCTGGTGAATCTGGGTATCCTGAGGCAATGTTACAACTGCCTCATGTACACAGACAACCCACTCCTCCTACCACAAAACACTAACATATGCAAGAGCTGCAATTATACAGCCAAACTGGAGGCTAAGCTGTCTCCACCTAAGACAGGAACAGACAGTCAAGAGGAGAAGGTTAACACTTGCACCACACCTCCAGCCACACAGACCTACTAAACCAAAAAATACACATAAATACACAAATTCATACTCGGAGGCTCTAAATAAAAACCTGCAAAAGCATCGGAGACCTCCAAAGCAGACATGCAAACAACCTGCACCTCCCGTCACAAACCAGACAACACATAAAACACAAAATCACTGTGCCGCACAATCACAGCCCTTAAGGTGAAATAACATACCTAACACACTAGTAATAGGTGACTCTATAGTCAGGCACACTGACATCCCACTCACTGGGCTGGACAAGCAGAAGGTTACTGTTAGCTGCCTGTCAGTAGCCAGAATCCGCCACATAACACAAGCACTCAGGTCACTCCAGAACAAGTACAAATATGACTCTGTCATTGTCCCTGTTGGTGTGAATGGTCTGAGATGTACCTCCCTGGACTACATGAAAAGAGACATGGAAGAGCTCTCTGATCATGTAGCCCAGGCTGTTATGACCCTGACTCTGAGTAGCATCCTGCCTCATGGGTTTAGCCAGGATTTTCAGATTTGTACTGACAGCTTCCAGACTGTTACCACCAACAAGCCACACCCACATTAGCACAGTGCTGTCTGCCTATTCCCATACACTGCTGACAAAACTATGCCCCCTTTCACAGTGCTGCTCCCTGAATGGATCACTGACAACCATATGCCAGGATGGTAATTACTTGCGTGATGAAGTAGTGTGAACATTTCATTCCAAAAGTGCATATTTGTAGGTTGAAACCAACCATTTAAATTTCTCCAGACTTAATCCCAGTGGAGCTGTACCCAAATGCTTAATTGTAACAGTATTTTAATAGTGTAGCATATCTCCCATATATCTAACAAAAAAATATTCACATGACTGGCTTTTGGTAGCAGTGCTACTGTGTGACAAGCCACAGTGATGCAATTCAACAAGCCTCTGTAACACGACAAGGTGCTGCAGACAATCCGAGGCAAACAGCTCTGAAAGAATTAGCACACAGCTGATCAAAAGCCCCACGTATCAAGGATAATGTTAGAAAATTGACTAAAAACATGAACGATATTATCAGTTCTACTAAAGCAGCCCATGGATATAGGTTAGTATCTGGAGCAAAGGACAATTATAAATCCTTCTTTAACAATGTTAGGAAACTAAGAAATATCCAACATTGCTCTGAACTTATTCATAACAGCACAACCTTCTCTGATCCAGTAGACATTGCTAGTATACTAGCAAAGAAATTCAGAGTGAATTTTACTCAGAGATGACTATCCAAACTCCACTTATCTTTGATTTCTCAGACCTCCCAATCATAAGAAAAGAACATGTGCTGAAGGAATTCTCTAAGACTAAAAATGCTTCCTTAATGGAACTTGGTTGTTTAATAAACTCCATTAAACAAGACCTGGCAGAGCTTCTTCTTAAACTGTTTAACCTGACTTGTCTCTGAGATTTGACACACAACAGCAACAGTGGTGCCACAACATCAGGGTGCCCCCCCACTAATCCCAGGAATTATAGGACCATCACCCTGACAAGTTTTATTTGCAATGCCATGGAACATATTATAACTGACCTGATAAACTATGATATTAAAAATCTTAGCACAGTCTAGACCTATTTCAGTTTGGCTTCTTCAAGGGTAAATCCTGTCTAATGAATCTTGTTAACTTCTTGGAAACACCTATAGTGGGGTGATCAGTGCCATGTTTACTGCACCATTAGAATTCCAGTGGTTCTTGACCTCCTATATTGCAGTAAGACAAACAGTTCAGCTAGCAGTAGACCCAGTGCCCTGAATCTTCATCAGCAGGTAAACAGAATGTGATGCACAGAAAGAGATTCATCACTCAGCGCCTCTACCTTCTATGGAGTAAACATCCTCTACAGGTTCAATGGTTTGATTCTATTTATTCTTTCAAATTAAACCTGCATGACTGGATGGATACTCTCAAATTATTCATGGAATTACATGACCGCCTTGAAACTCCTCTGAATATTATTGAGAGCCACTGTCATTATTTCTGATCAATTTAAACCTTTTTCTCTGCAAGCTTACTTTATACAGTGCCACAAATGTAATACTAACATAGTTTACAGTAATGTCATCTCATGACTGAAAAGAGTCTGTCAACCAGTCTTCTTCCCCAGTTATCAAACTGAGATAAATAAATACATGCATAAAAAAAATGAAAAAGCCCATGGCTGTTTTTGACCTCATATAGTAAAACTATGACTTCTGATTTTGTTCTACTGTACTTCACTAATAAATTCTTCAAATATTGTTTATCAATAATGCTTTATGATTTAGAGCTTGATTATTGTTCAACAAATAAAGGCATTTGAAGACTGGACTTTGCTGGCATGTTTTCATATTACGCCCAAGCATCTGCCAGATCCAGCTGTCTACTGAAACTGTGGCCCTCATAAATTTGAGTACCGACATGCTAAGAATTAATGCAAATACAGGAGAAGAGAGAATATTGAACATCTCTCTTCTACTTTAAACTTCCTTTTTGCAGAGTGTCCAAGTCCCCCTTCACCCCTCGAACTTACATATACTGACTCCAAAATCACCATACCTTGGAGAAAAGGGAATATTCTGAGAAATTTCCATTTCAGATTTATATATATTAAGACAATTTTTTCCGACATTCAGTCTCAGCATTACAGGGCTTTCTAAAGCGGATACCAACATTTTAAACAGTAACTGCCTGATCCTGCTTATGCACTATGTTGTATGTATGTGTGCGTCTGTGTATAAATGTATATATAGTGTGTACACACACATATACATATATATATATATATATATATATATATATATATATATATATGTACACACACACACATAGACACATAGACATACATATAACATGTATTTGTTAACTGCTACCTACACCATTAAAATGATGTGTTGCAGATCTTTTATTCAGCTCTTGAAAAATGTACAGTTTTAAAATTGGCAGACATTATTTCATTTTGAACAATGTATAGTCAATCAAATATTCTGATGCCAGCAGCTGCAGCAGCACCTCATTAATTGCTAATCACTAATTTTTGTAGGTTTCTGCCAGCTTAATACCAACTCTTACATTGCCAGCAAGACTGCAGTAGGCTTCTTATCACTTAAATAGGTGAACCTACAGTTACATCTGTTTATATGTTATGCAGTCTAATAATGATTGAAAAAAACATGGCAAAAGTTTAAAACGTAAAAATAAACAGTCTGGTCTAAGTGTGCTTTTTTACATAAAGTTTGTAAGAGGATCATTAACTAGACACACACACACACACACACACACACACACACACACACACACACACAGAGATACACACACACACACACACACACACACACACACACACACACACACACACACACACACACACACACACACACACACACACACACACACACACACACACACACACACACACACACACACACACACACACACCCTTTCCTGATGCTTACACACACACCCTTACCTGATGCGTACATACACACCCTTACCTGATCCGTACACACACATCCTTACCTGATCCGTACACACACAAACCCCTTACCTGATCTGTTCTCACACACACACACACACACACACACACACACACACACACACACACACACACACACACACACACACCCCTTACCTGATCCGTTCACACACACACACACACACACACACACACACACACACACACACACACCTTACCTGATCTGGTCACACACACACCCCTTACCTGATCCGTTCACCCGATTGCCTTCAACACACACAGACATGATAATCCGTTCACCCAACTGCCTTCAACACACCCCTTACCTGGTAATCTGTTCACCAATCCATTCGCGATCACCACAATGATAATCCATTTGTGATTGCCTTGCCCTTCCGCTCACTACAACTGCACATTTCCCGCTCGCAACCAGCCAGCCGGACATGACGTGAGCTCAATTCCGACTGGCTGGTATGTAGCCATGAAATGTTCCTTAAAGGAGCCAATGCTGTTAAAAAAAAAAAAAAAGAAAATATGTACTTTTTTAATTAAAAAAGCTACCCCCTCTTCTAAAGAAGTTGTACTGAAATCAGTACAGTGCATATGCCTCCCGAAGTCCCTGTCCTGCCCTCACCAAGAATTATACCTCAGTATAAAGAAAAAATGATCAATTTCAACAACTGGCTAAGCTTCTGGTGTCATTCAAAGGGGACCCAGTGTCTGTCAGCCTGGGACGACATGCTCGACAAGCCGCATTGCTTCACAAGAGACGGCTTGCACCTGTCACCCCTAGGCTTTCGAATACTGGCCAAGGCTCTTGCTGACCCATAGTGCCTTTTTTAGGCAAGGCTAAAAAGTCAAACCCACCTCCATAAACAGCACAATTAACAAAAAACTGAGGGTTATGCTACTCAGTGTCAGCAGTTTAAACCTCGAAATGCACACGCTCGAAGCACTCCTCAGTATGGAGAATGTCGACATCAGTGCAGTAACTGAAACCTAGTTCAAGCCTCCAGAGAGCAACCCAGCACTACCAGGCTACAACTCGTACCACATGTTTCGGCCACAGAACATGGACTGAAACACAAAAGGAGGGGGTGTATCCATATTCATCAAGGATACCTACACCTCCAGGTTAGTGGCACAGCATGATACCTCTGAGATCATCCATGTGCAACTAACATCGGGCAAGTCTGAAATGCAAATTGTGGCCTTCTACACATCACCCTCCATTACCCAGGACCACCACTCCACCTTTCTGGAGACACTGGAAAACATGAAGGTCCTACCGAACACCCTGATATTGGGTGATTTCAATTACCCTACCATTAACTGGGAAAACTACTCGAGTACAAACTCCCAGGCCCAGCGCTTCCTGGAATTCATCAACTCAAATGCCCTGGATAAGCTGGTAAACTCCCCTACCAGAGGTGAAAACATATTGGACCTGGTCATCACAAACATGGGCGACAGATGTTCCACACCGGAGGATGACCCATCACTGGTTAGATCAGACCATAAACTAATCACTCTGGATGTCCACACCTCACCACCACCCCCAACTAAGGAAACCACAGTAAAAAACTTTTCTAAAGCAAACCTCACCTTACTTAAGACAGAGGCAGTAAGTTTCACAGCCCCACGCTAAAGGATAACGCTGCCCGAGATGCAGAAACCTTTACAAATGCAATCTGTGAGCACCTACAAGGATGCATGGATTGTGCCATCCCTAGCAAAGCCAAGACTCACTCCTCTAAGAGAAGGAAACCAGTCTGGTGGATCCCAGCCATAAACAGGCTATACAATAGAAGGAGGAAACTAGTTCAGAAATAAAGCAAATCTCAAGAAGGAAAGACATCCCTGATCAGTATCAGTAAGAAACTAAGGTCCCTCATAAAGTCATGCAAGGCTAACTTTGAAAGAAAAATAGCCAAGGATTCAAAAGATAACCACAAAGCCATCTTTAGCTATGTTAAGAATCTAAGTGGCAACTCGCAGGTATGCACTAAACTAGTGCAAAATAGCACAAAATATACTGAACCTAATGATATTGCCAACATCCTGGCAGAAAGATTCAGTGCAAACATCACCCCCCCTCTCACCCCCAAAAGGGCCTACAACAATACCGGAAAAGTGTAGTGTCCCAGAAATCACAGAAGCAGAGGTGAAAATAGCCCTTTCAAAAGCCAAAAACACGGCATCAGTGGGGCCAGATGGTGTCCCAGGCTGCATCTTGCACAAACTACAGAACAAACTAACCCCCCATCTAAACATGCTGTTCAACCTCAGCCTCTCCACAGGCTACGTGCCCATAGAGTGACGCACAGCAACGGGTATTCCACTCCACAAAGGAGGGGCCACAACTGACCCTGGCAACTATCCCCCCATAAGCCTGACTAGCCTGGTTTGCAAGGCTATGGAGCGCATCATCATGGAAATTATTAACAAAGACATTGGGAACTTCCAAACACTTGACCCGACCCAGTTCGTCTTTTTTAAGGGCAAATCATGCCTACTAAACCTGGTTGACTTCTTCGAGACAGCCAACAAGGCCATAGACGAGGGAAAGGTGGTTCACACAGCCTACCTTGACCTCGCCAAGGCTTTCAACACCATTCCCCACTCGGGTATTACAGAAAAACTCACCAGCCTGAACATAAACCCCTATGTCACAAGATGGGTTGCCAACTGGCTTACAGACAGAACTCACACAGTAAGAATAGCGGGCTCCAGGTCTGACTCTAAACCAGTCACAAGTGGTGTCCTGCAAGGCTCGGTCCTGGGACCCCTGCTGTTCTGCATATACTTCTCAGAAGTACAGGCAAACACAGGAGGACTATGGCTAACCAAGTTCGCCGATGACTGCAAACTGGGAGCCATAATTGACTCTCCAGCTGACGCGGACATCCTCCAAAAGGGCCTTACTGAGACAGACACCTGGTGTCAAAGTCATGGCCTCAAGCTGAATGCCAAAACATGCATAGTCATCCCATTTGGGAAAAACAAAACACCCACAAATTACCACATAGGTGGCAGCCACCTTAATACAGAAGAGGTAATAAGAGATCTGGGGACCCAGGTAGATAGTAATCTCTCCTTTGACAATCATATTGCCAAAGTAATTAGGAAATCCTTCTATGTGGCCCATCTAATGACTAAAGGGTTCGCATCTAGAAATAAAGAGGTTATAGTGCCCCTCTACTCGTCACTCATCAGACCCATCATAGAGTACAATGCCCCATTTGAGATGTACCTCCCAAGACACTTCCACCAGCTGGAGAGACCACAAAAGTACCTCACCAAGAGGATTACTGGCCTCAAACATATGTCTTATGCAGCCCGACTGAAAAAACTCCGGCTGTACTCAGTGGCATATCGCTTACTCAGAAGTGATCTCTGCCTGACTTACAAAGCCATGTCCAACTCAGAATTGATGGACATGCTCCACCTAAAGAAATTCAAGTCACTGCGAGCCATGCGCTCTAGTGAGCTAAACCTCGCCACAATAAGTAGAACATGCTGGAGGGATAGATTCCTGTCACAGAGACTCCCCATGCTTTGGAACAAAATTCCAAACTACATTAGGCAAAGCCCCTCACTAACATTCTTCAAGAGAAACCTTGATGAGTGGATGGGTAACAGAAAATACACCCCTGGGATCACTTCATTGGCTGTGCTTGACAGAGGATCAGTTAATTAATCAATGAGGTGGCGAAAGCCGACGCACTCTGTCTAGGCTTATAAATGCCCTTGGGCAGATAGCCTAGTACCTACCTATGAACCCATGAAATTGGCTAGGCTTAAAATTGTCCAAAAGGGCAGCCAGCCTAGTACTTACTAAGCTAACCTGTGACTCGCCCTTACTGCTACATGGGCCCTACTTCCATATAGGAAGAGTACCTCCTGGAGGTGCCAATGAGAGTATTGTAAGGCTTTTATCATGTTGTTGTAGGAAGTGAGGTGGCAACCTGTGGCCTTTTCTTTACTTTGTACCTCACAACCTCTTAGGCCAAGAAATCTGGACAAAGCCTGGCATAATGGGAGGACAAAGGCCCAAAACTAGGGACAGATGTTAAATATTGCTCTTATAAATTTAGAAAGTAGCTAAAATAACAGGGCTTATTTTAAAATGCATTTTTTAGATAATATGAAGTCTGAAACTCAATGTATACCATTAATTAATGATTTCATTTCCTCAGGTCATTCCAGTGATTTGACAGAAAACTGCAAATTTTATGATGAACAGACCAAAATTTTGAGGCAGAAATCTGGGCATTCTGTGAAAATCTGTACAGTTGAGAGGTATGAAGTGTTCTGCTTCTGTGTGGAATGTGTTCTTCCACTGTCGCCGTTTCCCTGATCTTTGCTGGAAGTGCTAGTGGCAGATGTTTATGGCCATCATCCAGCTGTCAGATTAAACAAACTGGCGTGATCCAATCATTCCTCCCCTTCTTCTCGCTAGCCCTTTAGGGCCCAAGCTGCTACTCAAATGAAGTCACTTCCTGCCCTGAAACCTTAAGCTGGTAAAGTGTGGAGTTTTGGACATCAAGGTGGTGGGACCGTACTAGAAGAGGGAGGGCATAAATAAAAGTAAAACAGAAAAATTACACACAAAAGACAGAAACCAAGATCACATAATGCCACTTACAGAAGCTGTGGTAATGGCTGACTTCATTTAAAAGAAAATGACAGAGGTAAATTGACATGGGGGCAATAAAATCTGGTTTTATAGATTCATAGGTTCATGGGTAGGTACTAGGCTATCAGCCCAAGGGCCTACGTAAGCCTAGCCAGCAAGGTTCCATAGCTTGCACCACACAAGAAAGTTATTTTCCTGTGCCACTGTTCAGCAGAGACACAGAAGTGATCCCGGGGTGTATTTCCTATTTCCCATCCACTCATCAAGATTTTTCTTGAAAAGTGCTAATGAAGAACTTTGCTTGACATAGATGGGTAGCTTGTTCCAGAGTATAAGAAGTCTCTGGGACAGGAATCTATCCCTCCAGCATGTCCTGTTTATTGTGGTGACAAGGTTTAGGTCACTAGAACGTGTAGCTCGGAGGGATTGGGATTTCTTTAGGTGTAGCATGTCCAACAGCTCTGAGTTTGACATAGCTTTATGTGTTAGGCAGAGAACACCTCGGAGTAGGCGATATGCTACGGAGTAAAGCTGGAGTTTTTTGAGACCATCAGTGTAGGGCATTTGTTTGAGGCCAGTAATCCTCTTTGTGAGGTACTTCTGTGGCCTTTCCAGCTGCTGCAGATGTCTTGTGAGGTACATTCCAAAAGCGGCATTGTACTCTATAATGGGTCTAATGAGTGACGAGTAGAGGGGAACAATGACCTCTTTTTTCCTGGATGAGAACCCTTTTATGATGAGATGTGCTACGTACAAGGACTTCCTGACTACTGTGGCGATGTGACTATCAAAGGAGAGACTACTGTCCACCTGGATCCCAAGGTCTCTTATCACGCATTTGGTGTTAAGTAGATCGCTGCATATGTGATAGTTCATGGGTACAGAGTTTTTACCAAAGGGGATGACACTGCCCTTTTTGGCATTGAGCTTGAGGCCATGGCTCTGACAACAGGCATCTGTCTCAGCGAGGCCCTTCTGTAGGATGTTCACATCATTTGGGGACTTGACTATGGCTCCTAGTTTGCAGTCATCTGCGAACTTCATTAGCCAGAGGCCTTCTGTGTTAGCCTGTACTTCAGAGAAGTAGATACCAAACAGGAGAGGTCCCAGGACGGAACCCTGTGGTACTCCACTTGTCACTGCTTTGAGGTCAGATTTGGAGTCTGCAACTTTTACAGTGTGGGTTCTGTTAGTGAGCCAGTTGGCAACCCATCTTGTGATGTAGGGATTTATACCTAGTTTAGTTTTGTTCTGTTTTCACATCTAACATTTTTGGTTGTACAAAGTCATGTTACCTTATGTTTGGCTTATACATGGTTGGTGCCACATTATTCTGGAAAACATCTAAAAAAAGAAAAAATAGTTTGTTACTACTAAGTTAGAGGTACACAGAGTGCAGCCAAAAACTGTGTGCGGATAAATATGAAGTACAAACAATGGACAAGTTCAAAAACGCACCATTGCAGGGGCGCTGGATGCATTCTTCTTTTAATGAAATTGCATGTTTTGTAAGACTGGTGACACATCTTCTGTCTTGATTAGTTTCATTAACGTGAATGTTTGTGGCACAATAGAAATGCATTTTCTGTTCTGTTGTGAGGTTGTTGCAAGTGCATTGGTGATTTCAAAACCAGTATTTAAAGTTTGCACAATTGTACTTCATTTATGTACAGGGATAGGCTTTGAATGTTTTGACCCCAAAGAAATTCCTAAGCATTAATAGTTATGTAATAACATTTGTTTGATTGAATTAAAGTAATTTTAAGACATACTTTGCTTTGTGTTTCAGGTTTAAAAAGCCAACCTTGGGTACAGTTCCAGCGTCGGGCAGTACGATTACCCCAGAATTCTACGTACAGCCAACTGTCTGCTTTTCTGACTGCTGCTACAAGTGAATATGAGATTGGAGGCTTCCCATACCTAATAGGACAAAATGGTGATGGCACAGGTAAAGGAATTCTGGGAAGTTTAGAGATGATGTGGGGAGAAGGGAGGGAAGGGATGTATGTGATTTGCTTATAAAGTGAAAATTATTGCAACAGCAAAAGCAACAAATGCTTCTTGAAGCATTCCTCCCGCTGTGCAACTGCTAGGCAAATGTTTTTATTTTCTGGAGATTAAGAAGCAAGTGTACAGAAAAATGCTAGCCACAGTTTCACCAAGAGTGGAACCATCTGTTATGACTAGAGCTGGGTCAGCTTTAACATCTTAACATGTGGTTAAGTGCAAGGGAACCTTAACCACTGGAACAGATGTTAAACTATGTTTGAGGGCATCACATTAACTGCTCTGCTTGGAACAGAGCATGGAAAATCAGCAGTAAAGGTTTAATCTTGGATATGATGTCATACTGACAAACCTAAGACTTTCTGCTCCCCACTGATTGTTACACTCTGTAATTAACAGTGATCGTGATACCATCATCTTCAGCCTAAAAGTAAAATCAAGCTCAGTCATGAACAAATCAGCCTTCAAAGATTTTACCCATGAAAACTGCAATGTATTACTGACAAATATAAAAAAATAGGCTGTGATACTTTCCTCGGTGACGTAAATTATTATGTTCTGGGTAATGCCACTGAATTATATGATTTTATTAACATCTTCATTCATAGGATCATAGAAAGCTACCAGGCTATTGGCCCTGAGGCCCCTATAAGCCTAGCCAAGAGTTTAGCCCATCTTTAGACAAGTCAGCACCCAAAGCCCCTGTCCAGCAGGAACGCAGGTGGAATCCCAGGGGTGTATTTTCTGTTTCCCATCCAGTTATCCAGGCTGCGCTTAAAAATGGATAATGAGGTACTCTGCTTAACGTGGAGAGGGAGTCTATTAACCTATCCCACCAACAAGTCCTATTGATATCACAGACCAGGTTGAGGTCATGTGTGAGGGTTACTCAAGTGGAGCTTGACTTGTGGATATGCAGCAGTCCCATCAAGGCGGGGTCTGAGATTGCTTTGTATGCCAGACATAGGTCACCTCTGAGGAGTCTGTATGAAACTGAGTAGAGGGACAGGGCTTTTAACCTATCTGTGTAGGGTAGGTGTTTGAGGCCCTGGATTCCCCTGGTGAGAAACCTCTGTGGTCTCTCCAGCTTCTGCATGTGCTTTGCAAGGTACATGCCGAAAGGGGTGTTTTACTCAGTAATGTGAGTACATGCTAGTAAGACTGAAGACATTGATTTGTGGTTCTTAAAAACTAAATTCCATGTTCATGAGCTGAAATTCAGCTAATTGTGCCAGTAATGTTCAAGTGTAATTTCTTGTTATTGGTGTGGCTTCGTGTGGCTTCATGATAATTTTTAAGTGCCATTATCCAGACAAAAGTAAAAGAGATTCTAAGTACAAAACACTTCCTAAAACAAACCACACTGAAGGACTAAGTATAAGAAGAAATGCAGGTTGTAATGAATGATTGAAGTGCCCTAAAAATTCAAATTACGTGACAGTCTCACATTTTTTCAGTACTCTTGCAGGCTGTATTCTGGGATTTTGTGGTATTTTCCCTAGAAAGTGAAAAAACAAGTGTCACTATGAGATGACAAAATACAGAGATAAACTTAAAAAATCCTTTGGTGGAATCACAAAAACAATAAAATGTACACCAGAAAAAGAGGTACTGAGTACCTTTAAGACATTACTAGTCATAAAATCAAGTGCACACTAAAGTCCAGTACCTATTTAGTTTTTTTTCAAATCAGATTTCACCCATGCCTTACTACTACATTTTTGGCCTATGTCAACTACACCTCAAGCTTTGTCTTAAAGGTTGGAAGCTACGATATGGCATTATTTGATGACATCACAAAACTGAAAAGGAAAAATAAACTTGTGGATGTAAAGTTGTCAGTATGTCAGCATGCTAAAAGGGCAAGAGGAGGCAGCCGCTGAAAGACTATACAAAAAGATAGTCAGTGTTACCATTCTAATAGGTAGCATATTAAATCTTTTTGTTGGAAGATCAGGAGTCTGTGGGTTCTAGTCTTACACTAGGTGCTTGGATTTATTTTCCAGTACTAACACTGCAGTGCAGTGTAAGGTGGGGGGGGGGGGTTATTACACTCCTGAGATGCTGCACTTTTGAGTGTACTGCCCTTCAGATGAGATGTTAAACTAAGGTTACAATTTGGTCATAACTGTGGTGGATGTAAAGTACCCTGCAGTATTTATAAGTGGCTATATTTCAGTGTCTTACATACAATCATTTTAAACTGCCATTGTCATGAAAATGAGGAAATAATGCGTAAAACAAAACATCAGTAGTAAATTCTCAGTAAAACTTCATTTTTGCTCCTATCTCCACAGTATAAAGAAAACCTTATTAGTATAAAGTATTGCTTTTCTTATCTTTTCTTAAGATAGTAGCAGATGTCCTTCAAGGATGCATCTGCAGTCCTTACATATGAGTTTTAGGGTTGTCCTGCCTCAGGCAGCCCTTCGGTCGGCCGGATTCCAAAGTCTGGGTCCGGCGTCGGCTGATGTCGCCCTTTCCCCGACGTCAGAGCGCCTGGGGTATAAAAGAGTCAGCCGACGCCATCTTCCTCAGTCTTTCTTGCCGCGTGGTGCCCAAAGCAGAAGCAGTTCGCAAGTGCCGGTTGGCCAGCTCCTGTAGATTCATCTACCGAAGACTTCAAAAAGCTAAGTACCCCGTTGGGGACTCTTTCTTGCCTCAGCCGATGTCAGATCAAACGCTTAAAGTTAATAATTGCTTGACTTGTGGGAAACAAATACCTCATAAGGATTTCCATTCCTACTGCCTCCCTTGCCTAGGCCCAGACCACGACGTCTCGGCCTGTACTGCCTGTGCCTCCTTTAATCGACGCACTCTTAGGCGTTGGTCGGAGTTTGCAGAGGAATTTTTTGGGGCTAGTTTCTCTTATAAAATGCCGTCGGAGACTCCGACTTCTCATTTAACCAAAAAACGTAAGGACAAGGACCGACACACGCGGACCGTGATTTCGGCTGAAACCACGCCTAGGCCTACCGCGAGTGTCTCGGTCTCGGCTGAAACCGAGTCCTTGGTACTTCCAACCGTGGAAACGGTACAACCGACAGCCTCGGCCCCGGAGGCTTCTTCTGAGTCGGTTATGGATTTACCCTCGGAAACCGGTGTTCAGGAAACTACCGACACCATTCCCTTAGACAAGACTACCCCAGCACGTGGAGCAGCCAGGCCCCCTGCATCCATGTCCATTAAAGCATTCACTAGGGCTAAAGCTGCTAAGCAACAAAAAACTCTGCCTCCCAAGACTATTTCTCAGGGATCCACTACAGGTTCACAGATACTAAGTTTGGCTGAGGATCTTATTTCCTTAATCAGGGGATCCCAGCCTCATCCGGACAGGGGCTCTCAACCCCCTCTAGACAAAAGGCCCAGGGCTGAGTCCGCTGATCCTCAGTCCTCTGATGAGGCCTCTGATGGCTCTGCTCTATCAGATTACCAGGAGGAGGCCTTCACGGCCTACGAGGATTCTGATGCAGAGGAATCCATTCCCTCTGCCTCCCCTCCTGAAGAGCTGTCCTTTGGGGAGACCCTTCACTCCATGAGAGAGCATTTCCAATGGCAGGGCCAGGAATTCTCCGATTCCAGGAAGAGATTAAGGACTTTTCTTCATTTACCTCAGAATAGACCTTTGGCTATTCCTCCTGTTTTAAGTGTCATTGATGATGTGTATTCTGAGTCTAGCACTACCCCTGACACCCTTCCTCCGGCTCCTGTTAAACCCGATAGGTACTATAGGGTCCCGGACTCACATCATTTCCTTTACAAGGCCCACTCTGCTGACCCAGAAACTATTTCCCAGGGTCCTAAAGGGGTTGCAGCTGCCACTACTAAAAATCCACTCCCCTCTGAAAGGGAGTCCAGGGCTTTAGAGAGATGGGGTAAAAAAGTGTATACTTCTTCCACTCTGTCTATGAGGGCTTTAAATTGTCAATTTCATATGATACAGTACCAAGAGTATTTGTTGGATGAATTGCAGAAAAAGCTGTCTTCTCCTGAACCCTTAGACCGTAAGTCACTTCAGGATCTGGTACATAATTCACAACAGGTTAGCAACCATTTCTTGCAGTGTGGTTATGATGCATTGGAAGCTTCATGTAGGTCAGCAATGACAGGTGCAGTCATACGTAGACATGCTTGGCTGAAGGAACAATCTCTGCCAGATCATGCTAAGGCTAAGCTTCTGGATGCTCCACTAGAAAAGCAAAAGTTATTTGGCTCCACTGCTCAGGAGGTCTTAAAGAAATTTGAGGAAAAGGCTAAATCTGTACAAACAGTCAAAGATTTCCTCCAGGTACAACCACCAAGATTCAGCAGAAATTGGCCTTCTAAGAATTGGTCCTTTCCGGAAGAGAGATATCAAAGAGGCAAGAACAGGCATGCCAGAGGTAGAGGGCAAGCTAGAGGCTCCTACAGAGGACATCAATGGCAGCCTCCTAACCAGCGAGGTAGTGCAGGACCAACAACTGCTGCACAAGGACAGACTCAATGACTTCACCTTGATCCCGCCAACCAGGGCTCAATTAGAAGCACCTTTGGGCAGAAAATTGTCTTTATTCTCAAGAAATTGGCACAGTATTACAAGGGACAAATGGACACTGCAAATAATAGACAAAGGATACAGGTTCCATTTTCATACATTACCAAAAAGAAAAGGAATGCCAAACCTGCCACAAAATCAAAGGGCAGAGGCTTTAAAACAAATTGCCAACCTATTGCAAATGAAAGCTATAGAAAAGGTTCCTCTCACAGAACAAGGCCAAGGATTTTATTCCAGACTATTCCTTGTCCCAAGAAAAGAAAACCAATGGAGGCCTATTCTCGATTTGTCCGCACTCAATACTTATCTCATTGTGCCAAAATTCAAAATGCTGACCCTACAGCAACTCCTTCCCATGCTGGGCAAGGGGTCTTGGCTGGTAACTGTAGACCTCAAGGAGGCATACCTGCATGTCCCTATCAGACAAAGTTGCAGAAGACACCTCAGATTTCTTGCAGGTTCAGAGCATTATCAATTCTCAGCATTGCCCTTTGGCTTATCTACTGCGCCCAGAGTATTCACGAAATGCCTGGCATCAGTAATTGCACACTGCAGACTTCAGGGGATTCAAATATACCTGTATCTGGACGACTGCCTTATACAAGCGGACAGCCAACAAACTTTGGAAAAACATTTGAATTATGCCATCCACCTTCTGCAGGCCTTGGGATACACAGTCAACATTCACAAGTCAAGACTTGTGCCATCCCAAAGAGTAACTTTTCTGGGTGCGGAACTTGATACAACCACCCAAATGGCTTTTCTCATAGAAGAAAAACAAAGACAACTACCGGATTACTTCAAACATCTGACAAAACAAACTCAGATGACTGCAAGGAATATCCTGCAGGCCCTGGGTTACATGGCATCATGCATTCTTCTGATTCCACAAGCAAGGCTGCATATGAGAAAACTACAGTGGTACCTAAGGAGTTTATGGTCTCAGCACAATCACAGCCTAGAAACTTTGATACCACTCATTCCATGCCTTCAAAAGGAATTCCTGTGGTGGGCCCAAGCAAGCCAGTCAAACAGGGGTCTGCCTTTCAGCAAACCAGTAACCAGCCAAACCATTACCTCGGACGCTTCAGACCATGGATGGGGAGCACACATGGAGGACAGATGCATCCAAGGACTATGGTCTCAGAAAGAATTGCGCATGCACATAAACCAAAAGGAAATGCTGGCAGTGATACATGCAATCGAGGCCTTCAAGCACTTTCTACATCAAGGCCACCTGCTAATAAGGACAGACAATACCACAGTTATGTGGTACATAAACAAGCAAGGAGGTACCCATTCCTACCCTCTTTGCAGACTAGCAATGAATCTTTGGGAACTTTCCCTAAAACTCAATATAGAGCTGCAATCCCAGTTTGTCCCAGGAAAAGACAATATACTGGCGGACAGCCTAAGCAGAAATACCATGGATCCACACGAATGGATGCTACACCCAGACATCTTCCTTCAGATAACACAATTTTGGGGAATGCCGGACATAGATCTTTTTGCCTCCCACCACAATCATCAGCTGCAGAAATTCTGTTCAAGGACATACCACCCACAAGCATGGAAAGTGGACGCCCTCTCTTTCAGCTGGAATACTCTAACAGTGTATGCATTTCCACCTCTTCCACTAATGACCAGGGTCTTACTGAAAATCAGGACAGAGCAGCCAAAAGTGATTCTAATAGCCCCGGACTGGCCAAGGCAGCACTGGTACCCACTGCTACGATGCCTGTCACACACGAAACCATGGCCTCTACCACAATGGTCACTCCTTCTGACACAGCACAATTACAAAACGCTGCACTCCAGCCTGAAAACCCTGCAGCTGACAGCCTGGAGAATACCTTGACTCCTCACCAGGAAAAGCTATCCAAGAGAGTGAAGGATATCATCATGGAAGCTCGCAGACCTTCCACGAGAAAGGCATATTCAGCAAAATGGAAAAGATTCCACACTTGGAGCACCGCAAAGGGCCTAGATTCCACAGTGATGAGCATGGCACATATCCTGGAATACTTGGCAGAAATGCTCCACAATGGCCTTTCTTACTCTTCCATAAAAATTCATGCTTCAGCAATTTCAGGAAATACAATACTGATCCACCTGTCTTCTCTCATCCTCTCCTAAGGCAGTTTCTAAGAGGAATTAAAAACATCAATCCTCCAAGAAAACCACCAGTGCCTACTGGGACCTTAACTTCATGTTGGAAAAGTTGACTCTGCCTCCCTTTGAACCAGCAGCATCTTCAGAGTTACAGTTCCTGTCTTGGAAGACTGCCTTCCTTCTGGCCATAACCTCAGCAAGAAGAGTATCTGAATTGCAGGCACTCATGGCAGTACAACCATTTCTTATTTTTCATCAGGACAGAGTCTCCTTGAGAACCAATCCTTCATTCATGCCAAAGGTGGTATCCAGGGTCTCATTGAACCAAGCTATTCACCTGCCTACCTTCTTTCCAGATCCGCAAAACAAGGGAGAAAAACTTCTGCATACCCTGGACATTCACAGACAGTTACGCTACTACTTGGACAGAACTAAGACTTTCAGAAAAACTGACCAGCTGTTGGTAGCATATGCTGCAGGCATCCAAGGCAAAGCAATTTCCAAACAGACAATTTCAAAATGGATAGGAAATTGCATTCGATTCTGCTACTCTTATCATGGAAAATCTGTGCCAGCTAACATCAGGCCTCATTCCACCAGAGCCACAGCCACCTCCACAGCCTTTTTAAGAGGGGTGGCTACCAAGGACATTTTAGAAGCTGCTACATGGAGCTCCGTGCATACATTTTCCAAGCATTACAATTTGCCCTTATATTCCAGATCCAGAGCAGGCTTTGCTACGGCAGTCCTGCAGGGCATTTTAGCTACACCATCATTTTCTTAGATCCTACCACCCCCAGCTTGGCTATGGTATTCTACCCATATGTAAGGACTGCAGATGCATCCTTGAAGGACATAGTACAGTTTTGTACCTACCATAAATGTAGATGTCCGATAGGTATGCATCTGCAGTCAGGTTTTCCCTCCCTCCTTCCCCTCTGTGGTATTTCTGGGGTACTTATCCCTCTTATAGCTAGCTGGGGTTATCTATTGTGGTGTATTTGTTTTTTATTACTGTGCATGTTTGGAATATTTTGCATTTCTCCAAATTTAGCCTTCCTTAGAGGGCACCTGGCATCTGGGGCAAGAAAAACTGAGGAAGATGGCGTCGGCTGACTCTTTTATACCCCAGGCACTCTGACATCGGGGAAAGGGCGACATCAGCCGACGCCGGACCCAGACTTTGGAATGCGGCTGACCGAAGGGCTGCCTGAGGCAGGACAACCCTAAAACTCATATGTAAGGACTGCAGATGCATACCTATCGGACATCTACATTTATGGTAGGTACAAAACTGTACTTTTTCCCTATTTCTGTATTTGTGTCCCATTTTTTATTTCACAACAGTTCTCTACATCTCCCCTTCCACCCTATTTTATAGACAGCTTCCATAAGCTTTTTATCAGTTTTACTCATGCTACATTCCACACAATCCTTATAATAGCTGTAACAGAGCCTGTCTTCGTAACACCTACAAGTTCTTGACAGTATAGTTTATCTGTTAGTTTATACCAAAAAAAATTTAATTCTGTTGCAGGAAGGACAAATATGACTCAAAGTTTCCTCTTTGTTAGACCCCTCCACAGAATATATTCTTTTTGCTTTCACATTCAGTTTCACCCCCAAGTACTTTTCTTATGGCCTAGTCACCAGAAAACTTTCTATTTTAGTCTTAATTCTTTTGTTTTCATTGTTTCTATAAGCATTTTGTTTACTTTTCTCTAATAATTCCTAGCATTTTACTTCATGATACTGATGTTATATGTTGTCATAGCATATTCTTTTATTAGTCAGCTGCTCTGTGTCTATGTTCCATATCTTAACCTTTTTTAAAGGCCTTACAAAAGAAAATACAACTGACATCCTCCTTCTTTTACCAAGCCTCACTACTCAAAACAGTTCTTCCATATCTTTTTTGAAATACCCTTCCTTCATCATCCCCCCACTTCTCCAGGATCCCTAAAATGTGTGTATAGATGAAGTAAAATACAACAATGGATTTAACAATCTTAAGTCACTTTTATTTTTTTTACAACATATAAAACCCTTTTAATCAGATTAATCCTATACCACATACAACAGTGAACACAGTACCTTAACAGATTGCAACACCCACAATATACACCAAGCCCCTGTAAAACTGTAATCATACAATGACCCCCCCCCCATTAATATTCCAAAATGTGCATGGTGATTGGTCAGCGTGCCTATTGTAAATCTCACAATATCCCAACGGTCACCCGAACTTTTTTCCGTTGGTATAAAGTGTCTAAAACTTTTTTTTTAATAAAAAAAAATGGAGCAACAGAGACTTTCTTTTCTCCGTTGATTCTTTTTAAAAGCATTGATGTACTGGGTATGCGTGGGAATGCAAGTCCCATACACATGCGCAGTACATCAACACAAGGAAGCAGTATACCACCACCGGCAGAAGAACAGTAATGCGCCATTATACAAAGACATTATTTAAGAAAAGTAAGTATTTTTTTTCTTAAATAATGTCATTGTATAATAGCAATAACTGACTCAGTGGTTGTGGTATATTGAAGATTTACCCACGGTTGGCTTTATTTAATCACTCAAGCTTCGCCCTTGTGATTAAACCACGCCAACCATGGGTAAATCTTCAATATACCACACCACGTCATCGGTTATTACTTAATTATTAAATGTTTTCATGTTCTTCATTCCACATTGCTGCAGTCCTAACTATTGGGTAGTCCGCTGTCCCAGTCGGCCCGAATACCAAAGTATATGGCTGACGTCGGTCAAGGCGCATTAGACTGACGTCAGTACGTCAGGGTACTAATGCGCATGACCGACGTCATATCCCCAGTCTTTTTTGCCGCATGGTCCGATGCAGAAGCAGTTTTGCGAGTGCAGGTTGGCGTTCTGAAAGTTTCTGAAGTCAGAGTTTCAGACCGAATCAAAGTTGGCTAAGTACCCGTTAGAATATTTTGGTTTTTTCTTGCCTCAGTATTTAACCGGATGTCAGAAAAAGTGAATAACTGTATTTCTTGTGGGAAACAGATACCTCATAGGGATTACCATACTTTGTGTATACCTTGTTTAGGGCCTGAGCACGACGTTGTTGGATGCCGCTCTTGTGCTAGATTTAACAAACGCACTATTAAGAGAAGGTTAGACTGTGCCAGGTTAGTTTTTGGGAAGCGTTGTAATTATAAAATGCCGTCGGATGCTCCGACGCCCGCTTCGGCCAAAAAGCGCAAGGACAAAGCAGCGAAGCCTAGAGTGGAAGAACCGACAGTCCCGGACGTCGGTTCTTTAGAAGGCTCAGTGGAGCCGGAGGTTCTGCCAGGAGTTTCTTTGGAGTCTCAGGGAGAGACTTTACTGTTACAGGATGTGTCCTCTCAGGAAGTAGGCCAGGCTGAAGGGGCTTCTCAGGTGGCTGTTCTTCCCTCTCTTCCTAAGGTGGTTAGAGCCTCCCCTTCTGTTTCCAAGGCTTCTTTGAGAGGCAGGCCAAGTTTAGCTTCAGTGGGGGTTTCTCCTAGTGCTTCAGGGTCTTTGCCTAAGAAACATATGCTTAAAATGGCAGAGGATTTGATTACTATGATTAGAGGTTCTATGCCCCCTCCTGATAAGAGGCCTAGGGTGGAACCTGAGTTTGAGAGTTTTGAGCACTGTTCGAGGCTTCTGAGTCTTCGGCTGAAGACTTGCAGGAGTATCCTCCTTATTCTGATTCTGATGTGGATGATTCTACTCCTTCAGCTTCTCCTCCTGAGGATTTTTCATTTTCAGAGACTCTGCATTCCATGAGGGAGCATTTTAAATGGGAAGGTCAAGATTTCTCTGATTCCAGGAAGAGGCTTAGGGAATTCTTGTTTTACCCCAGCATAGGCCTTTAGCTATACCTCCTGTTCTGAATGTGGTGGAAGATGTTTTTGCAGAGGCTTCCTGAATCCTGATTCTTTGCCTCCTGCCCCAGTTAAACCGGATAGGTACTATAGGGTGCCTGAAGCTCATAAGTATCTTTTAAGAGTCCTAGGGCAGACCCGAAACTGTCTCTCAGGGGCCTAAAGGTGTGAAGGCTTCTGTTGTTAAAAATCCTGTTCCTCCTGATAAAGAGGCAAGGGCTTTGGATAGATGGGGAAAGAAAGTGTATACTTCTTCCACTTTAGCCATGAGGGCGTTGAATTGTCAGTTTCACATGTTAAAATATCAGAATTATCTCCTTTCACAATTGAAGTCTAAGGTGGATGCTCTGGCAGAAGGTATTGAGTGTAAAGAGTTGCAGGATTTAGTTCATGTGTCTGAACAGGTGGGTAAGCATTCCTTGCAGTGTGGTTTTGATGCTGTGCAGGCCTCCTCGAGGGTGGCTGCCACTGGTTCTGTTCTTCGTAGGCACGCCTGGTTGAGGGATCAGAATTTAGCTGAGCATGTTAAAACAAGGATTTTGGATGCTCCTTTACAGTCTGATGTGTTGTTTGGTTCGCCTGTGGAAGCAGTTTTAAAGAAAATGGAGGACAAGGCTAAGTCTATGCAAACTGTTAAGGATTTTTTGCAGGTGCAGCCTCCAAAGTTTAGTAGAAATTGGCCTACTAAGGGATGGACATATCCTGCTTATGATTCCCAGTCTAGGGGTAGGTCTAGACGTGGTAGGGGCAGAGCTCAAGGTTCTTTTAGGCCTAGAACAGGGAGTTCGCCTGCTCAGACTTCTGGTGAGGGCAGGGGTCAGTCCTTTCGTAAACAGACCCAATGACCTACCTTTTCAGCTGCCAGTACATTCTCGCCTGGCAGCACCTTTGGGAGGAAGGCTGGCTCTTTTCAAAGAAAATTGGGATTTAATTACCCAAGACAGATGGGTTTTGGATATCATTCACCACGGTTACAGGTTTTATTTCCATACCTTGCCTCCTTTCAAAGGCATGCCAGACATTCCTCCTCTACAAAGAAAAGAGGCTCACAAGCAAATTTCTCTGTTGCTCCAAATAGGGGCCATTCAGCCAGTTCCTGTGCCAGAAAGGGGCCTAGGATTTTATTCTCGCCTGTTCCTAGTACCAAGAAGGGGAACACGTGGAGACCAATTTTGGGTTTATCTATCCTCAACACTTATCTGGTCATTCCCAAGTTCAAAATGTTGGCGTTACAACAGCTTTTACCTCTGCTGGGCAAAGATCACTGGATGGTAACTTTAGATCTCAAGGAAGCTTACCTTCATGTGCCTATCAGACTAAGTTGCAGGAAGTATCTGCGTTTTCGAGCTGGAAATTCTCATTATCATTTCTCTGCATTGCCCTTTGGCTTATCTATTCTGCCCAGAGTATTCACAAAGGTTCTGGCTCCAGTGATAGCTTACTTCAGGCTAAAAGGAATTCAAATCTATCCTTACTTGGACGACTGCCTGATTCTGGCTCAAGAAAAGGAAGACCTTTACAGCATTTGGAATTTGTGATAGCAGTGCTAAGATGCCTAGGGTATTCTGTGAACGAAATAAAGTCCAGTCTAGTACCCTCTCAAGACATGTGCTTTCTGGGTGTGAGACTGAATACAGCAGCCCAGATGGCCTTTTTAACCCCGGACAAACAAAAGAATCTTTCCAGTTACTTCCATCAACTATCTCTTCAGTCCGGGCTGACTGCAAGGACAGTCCTTCAAGCCTTAGGGTTCATGGCATCTTGTATTCTGGTGCTTCCCAATGCCAAACTGCATATGAGGAAGCTGCAATGGTATCTCAAAACTGTATGGACACAGCACTGCCAGGATTTGGACACTGTCATTCAAATAATACCTTGCATTCAAAAGGAATTTTTGTGGTGGGCTCAGGAATGTCACCTAAACAAGGGACTCTCTGTGACCCGGCCAGAGGCGAGTCAGATTCTAACGACAGATGCCTCAGACATTGCTTGGGGAGCTCATCTAAATGGAAAGTGGATACAAGACAAGTGGCCTGGCAGACTACAGCATCTACATATCAACATGAAAGAGATGTTAGCAGTCCAGTTTGCATTAATGGCTTTCAAGGAGTTACTTCTTCCAGGGCAGGTGTTGATTCTAACAGACAACACAACTGTCATGTGGTACATCAACAAACAAGGGGGAACACATTCTTACCCGTTGTGCAGGCAAGCAATGATTTTATGGGAGACTGCGCTCAGCTTGCAACTAACTCTTCAGGCAAGGTTTCTGCCGGGAGCACAGAACTCCTTAGCAGATGTGTTAAGCAGACAAATCATGGATCCCCACGAGTGGAAACTGGATCTTCATGTATTTCGAAAATTGACAGTGTCATGGGGAACTCCAGACATAGATCTGTTCGCTTCTCCACTAAACCACCAGCTGCCAAAGTTTTGCACAAACAGGTTTCATCACACAGCTTGGAAAGTGGATGCTCTTTCTTTCAGTTGGAAAAATTTTCATGTGTATGCCTTTCCACCTCTGCCTCTTCTCCCAAAGGTGCTCCTAAAGGTCAGACAAGACAAGCCAAGGATGATTTTAATAGCTCCAGATTGGCCTCGGCAACACTGGTACCCATTACTGAAGAGTCTGGTAAGGAAGCCTCCATGGCCTTTACCTTTGATTCCACACCTGTTGTCTCAGAGGGACGGTCACCTGCTCAATGTCAAGCTTCACTCTCTTCATCTAACAGCCTGGCATATTCTGTTTTGAAACACAGCAGGTCTCAACTTCCTCAACAAGTTTTAAATGTGATTATGGAAGCCAGAAGACCTAGTACAAGGAAAGTGTACGCAGAAAATGGAAGAGATTTTTATTTTGGAGTGCAGCAAACAATTTGGAGATTTCTGAGCCTAATTTGAGTGTGGCTCTTCAATATCTTACTGAGTTATTGGACACAGGTTTGTCTTTCTCTTCCATTAAGGTTCATGCTGCAGCAATTTCAGCTCACTATGATTGTGACCCACCATTGTTTTCGCATCCTTTGTTCAAGCAATTTCTTAGAGGGGCAAAGAATATAAGACCCCCACGTAGAGCTCCTACTCCTGCTTGGGATCTCAATTTTGTGTTGGAGAAACTTACTCTACAACCTTTTGAGCCTCATGCTACTGCTGAATTGAAATACTTGTCATGGAAGACTGCTTTTTTGTTGGCCATTACTTCTGCAAGAAGGGTTTCTGAATTGCAGGCCCTTATGGCGGTAGAGCCTTTTTTGATTTTTCATAAGGATAGGGTATCATTACGTACTAATCCTTCCTTTCTGCCTAAGGTGGTTTCTAGTGTGGCTTTAAACCAAACTATTCATTTTCCTACTTTTTATGCAGATCCCCAAAATAAAGGGGAAAAGATTTTGCATACTTTAGATGTGCACAGGCAATTGCGTTATTATTTAAGCAGGACTAAGGATTTTAGGCAGTCTCAGCAGTTGTTTGTTTCTTTTGCTTTGAGTTCTCAGGGCAAGCCTGTGTCAAAACAAACTATTTCTAAGTGGATTGGGTTTTGCATTGCATTTTGTTATTCCCATCATGGCAAGGAGATTCCAGCTGGGATTAGGCCTCATTCCACTAGGGCTACTGCCACTTCAACAGCATTTCTAAGAGGGGTGGCAACTAAGGATATTTTGGAGGCAGCTACTTGGAGTTCAGTGCATACTTTCTCTAAGCATTATCACCTTCCTCTCTACTCTAAATCTAGGGCTGGTTTTGCCACAGCTATTTTGCAAGGCATGTTGTCAGCTCCTGCTTCCTTATGATTTGCCAGCCTCCCTTACCTCTGCTTTGGGATTCTACCCAATAGTTAGGACTGCAGCAATGTGGAATGAAGAACATAGTACAGTTTTGTACCTACCATAAATGTAGATGTTCGAGGATCCACATTGCTGCAGTCCAATTTACCCTCCCTCCTTCCCCTCTGTGTTTAGGGGTGGTTGTGTAGGTGAGGTTATACTCTGGTAATTTTGTATATATTGTACATATTTTTGGTGCAGGAATGTTTGGAGTTTTTGGTTTTGGCCTTGTCTTTTTAGGGTCTTCTGACATCTGGGGCAAGAAAAGACTGAGGATATGACGTCGGTCATGCGCATTAGTACCCTGACGTACTGACGTCAGTCTAATGCGCCTTGACCGACGTCAGCCATATACTTTGGTATTCGGGCCGACTGGGACAGCGGACTACCCAATAGTTAGGACTGCAGCAATGTGGATCCTCGAACATCTACATTTATGGTAGGTACAAAACTGTACTTTCTCTAATGACATATCAAACACCTTACAAGCCATGCTCACCTCTTTCATCCTCTCCAACACAGTCTGCAGGTCTTTTTCTCATCCATTTGTCCATAAATGTTGTCAACTATTTTAATTTCTTTATTTTTAAAGTTTCCTAAGTATGTGATTTTCTCCTGTTCCTTTTAATTTTTCACAGTTCTTCTCTAAACTCATTAACTACTGCTTACTTTTAACAAGTCCATAATGAATTTCAGAAATGTAACTTTTCTTTAACAGTCTGTGTTTAAATTGTCACTATGTGTAAGTAGCCCCATTTTGTATTTCTCACTTCCAAGGTTTGACTGCTTTGATCTTGCTAGTAATTGCATTTGTTACTAATTCAAATGATAAGGGTCATAAAGAGCATCCTTGCCTCACTCTTTTCTTTAACCTATCTCCTGTTCCTCTCCATCCATTTATCAAAATAACTAATAGTCAGTTATTATGCACCATGTTCAAAAAAATCTGAATCTTTCTCCAAAGTTATATTCCCTTACTATGAAACAGAAAGTGTAAAAAAGTCACAAAGACAAACCATTCAATAGAAACTGCAAGAAAAACCCAGCCAAGCTAGAGTTTTCAATACCTTAAGCCTCCTGTAATGGAGGGCCATGTGATATAGGCAAATGGTCACTTAAGGACATCAAGTGTTGACTTTTTTTCAAGTCTTTATGGATACAATCAGGCCAGTAAAACCAAACCCTACTAGCTGTGGACATGCATTTCTCAGCCTTTTCATTGACATTGTCAGCACAGTATAAGTGGATAGTTTGGTATACTTCAAAAACACGGGGTCTTTTAAACCCAGATGATGCCCATAAAGGTTAAGGTGCCTGCAAAATATCCCAACTAACATCCAAACCAAAGGGTTTTGGCTTTATTGGCCTGAATATAAACATAAAGACTTTAAAAAGTAAAAATGCCATGGACACAAGAGTTTTAAGGTATCACACAGTGAAAACTCTAACTTGACTGGGTTTTTCCTGCAGTTTCTACTGAATGATTTGTATGCATTACCTTTTTACCCTTTATACATTTTTGTAGCACAGACTATTATAGCTGAAAATTGAAAACCATTTTAAAAAAGAGTGTAATGAAAATATCTAACTGTTGGGTACAATCCCTTTGGTGAAGAAGGATGGCACCATGAATACTTCTCAGGTAACATGGATTCATGTCGCAACCCTGGGAACTGAGAATCCTACCAGGGTGGGATGAGAATGAGTGGCTGATGTCAGCTCACCTGTCCTGGAGAAAACGAGACAAGTTCCTGGTGCACTATTTATACCTTTTCAGTACTGCAGCCCTTGCTGTAGCATTGCCCTTTATGGTACAGGAAGTAAGGTTTATAGAAATCATGACTGAGCAACAACAACAGTAATAACGCTGCAGACTTGCTCAGTTGCCTCACAGCCTAGATACATGTAACTGCTATCAGGATATCCCTGCCTCCAGAGGCTGGCCTCCATTCGGTTGGGGGGGGGGGGGGGTAACAAAAAATGTACCTTGTGGTTGATGGATATAAAGGTCCCAGATAGGAAGGCTGATAATAAGACTGCCACTGGGGCCAAAAAAGAACATAGAGAAAAGTGGAACTGTTAGTGGGACATGGTGCACTATAATCAAATTCTGAGATAGATTTTCACAAGTGTAGGCACAGGCACACACATGTGCATGCAAGAGTGTAAGCACACCTGTGAGAGTGTTAAGTAAATGTTTTGAAAAAAATAAATAGTGCACCAGGAACATGTCTCGTTTTCCCCAGGACAGGTGAGCTGACACAATTCTAAGAATGGCAGTAAAGCCAAAATTCTATCTGTGTAATAGTTAGACACATGGTATGTTGTGTGCGCGTATGTGTGTATCTATCTATCTAGCTCTCTCTCTCTCTATATATATATATATATATATATATATATATATATATATCTATATATATATATATATATATATATATATGTGTGTGTGTGTGTGTGTATACACATAGTACACACACGTGTATGAGTGTCTTATCAAACATCGAGCATTCACGAGAGAACACAAAAAAATTATAATTTTAGATTAAATCTAAACTGAATGAATGTATTTATTTATTGACATTTGTTAACCAGGGAAGTCCGACTAGGTCAGAAACCCATTTTCGGGGAGGCCCGGGGAGGAAAGCTCCACATAAAGTAAACAATACATAAACATAAAACATAAACATTTAACAACTGACAGATATTTATACATCTTGATTTTTGTTTTAATACAGATGAATATTGCTTTGTAAAAGCTGATATATTCTGTATCCAGCCACAGTGGTGCAGCGGTAGCATTGTTGCCTCACAGCAAGAGGTTCTCCTGTTCGATTCTCGGCTGGAGTGCCTTCTGTGTGGAGTCTGCATGTCCTCCCCGTGGTCGAGTGGTGTTCGAAAGACATTCATAAGTGGGCGTGCCTTTGCTGAAGGTTGGGCGTCGGGCTGGCAACTCGGCACCATAAAAATCTACTGCCAGTCATTAGCGGACCAGAGTTCCGCTGTGGCGACCCCTAACCGGGAAAAGCCGAAAAGACAAACAAACAAAAGCTGATATATTCTAACACAAAAACTTAAAATATCCTCTCTCCTATATCAAAACTCCTAGAGAAATGTATCCATCTTCAACTCCTTCCCTATCTCTTGGATAATAACTTACTAACTTCCACACAACACGGATTCAGACCCGGTCACAGCACCATGACTGCCCTCCTTTCCTTCCTGGAAACTGTAAATAAAGCCAGAGATTCTGGCTGTACTGTGTCTACCCTCTTTCTTGACCTCTCTAAGGCCTTTGATACTATCTCTCACAACCTTATCCTAACTAAACTATCTAACCTAAACCTATCCCCTTCCTCTCTCAATTGGATCACCAGCTATCTCTCCAACAGGCAAGAAGCTGTCAAGTGGAAAAAAGCCATCTCCTCTTTCCTTAACACACCCACTGGTGTCCCCCAAGGTTCCATTTTTGGTCCTCTCCTCTTCAATATATTTATAAATGATTTCTTCCACTCAATTCCTCATGCTAAACTTATTCAATATGCAGATGATTCTACAATTATCTGTGCAGCCACATCCATCCCCGCTCTCTTAAAACTGACTCAAGACACCTTCTCTACCACAGAACAGTGGATGAAGGACAATCATCTAGCACTCAATGCATCAAAAATCAAACTTATGGTATTTACCCCCTCAAAAACCAACACCATTGATAGAAAACTATTCTCCATCACTAGCCAGAATAACACACCTCTTGAACTGGTATCTGAAACCAAACTACTAAGAGTCCAGATTGATGACCAGCTAAAATTCAATAGCCACCTACAACTAAACATAAAAAACCCCACCAAAAACTTGGCATGCTCTACCGACACAATCGATTCCTCACTACATCTACTAAGCTCACTCTCGCTACTACATTTCTCATCCCTTCACTCCTTTATGGTGCCCCTCTCCTAACAAACCTACAGTCATCTCTCAAAACAAAACTGTTCTCTTGTTATAATAAAATTGCCAAATTTGCCACTAGCCACAAATCATCTATCCATCACTGTGCATCTCACCACAGACTTAACTGGCTAGAGCTTCCCAACTATCTCTCCTATACTCAGCTCACTTTTGCTCACAAACTAATTTTTCATCCCTCCCTCTGTCCCTCTCTCAGCTCTACCTTTAAAATGCACCTGCCACAAAGACTACTAAGATCTAATAACCAAAACCTAATAGAGCTGTACAAACCCCTTCACTCTCCAGGACAAAACCTCCTGTCTATTGCCCTGGCACGCCTATGGAACTCCCTTCCTCCTTCCATCCGTATCACCACCAACCTCCCTGCTTTTAAAAAATCACTGCACTCACATCTAACATCCTCATAGAAATGCTCCTGCTCCCACCCCTCATAGCCTATTCTCCACTTCCTACAGGCAACTATATTGCCAGAACCAAATAACAAGCCAACTGTAATGATATCGTATAATTCTCTAATCCTACTATTCCACTCAAGAAACTATATATTTACTACAGAAATGCTTTGTTTTTCTACAAAATTTAAACCTAAAAATTTTATTGCACCTGCTTAAATCTTAGTTTTCTACAAAATAAAACCTAAAATTGCATTGTAACTGTTTAATCTTTGTTTTGCCTTGAACCCACAAATGACTGAAATTGTAAACTGCTGTAATCTTTTTGCAACCTTTGTTTTGGAGCTTTTCTCCCCAGGACTCCATTGAAAACGGGTTCTTATTGGCCCAATGGACTATTTGGTAAACCAACTGCAAATAAATAAATAAATAAAAGTATTACCTTCTTGGTTTCAGAAATACATGTAATAGGCTTATTTTTTATGGAGCAGTAGATTTACAGTTAGTTTTGAAATTATAGAGTTGGTTTCAGTTAGGAATAATTGAAATAGATGAAGAGTATTAGAAAACGGAGGAACTGAT
Organism: Protopterus annectens; assembly: GCF_019279795.1. NCBI lineage: Eukaryota > Metazoa > Chordata > Ceratodontiformes > Protopteridae > Protopterus > Protopterus annectens. The sequence goes on from NC_056747.1 coordinate 1,238,041,381, forward strand.
TAGAAGGGTAGTGAGGGTAATAGTGTACAGAGGGAGATGATGGAGGGTCTCGGTAAAGAGTGTGAGGGGAATAGCACTTAGTGTATGTGGCATTGGGAGCAAAGAGATAGGTTGGTTGGTAGATGGCTAGTTAAGGCAGAGAAGTTTGAGGGGAATGCAGAGAAGATAGTATTGATTTTGGAAAAGAGGATGGGATATAGCGAAGCAGAGGAAAGCCATGTGAAGTAGTAGTAAGATATAAGAGCAAAGTATATTAGTTTTAGGGGGGGGAGAGCAGGGACAGATATTTAAAGTGAGTTTGAAGGTCCTAAAGGAGTCTAAGGTGCTAATGTCTGAGAGGAGGGTATTGCAGAGTTTTGAAATGGAGAAAGAGTATAGGCTTTTGCCTGCTCTTTTATTGGGTTTGTACACTTATAATAGTTGTTTATTAGTGGAGCAGAGACTTCCGAATGGGTTGTAGGCTTTAAAGCACGGCAACTGTAAATAATGTGCTAAGGGTTGGTTGGACATAGCTAAGGTATTGGGAGAAATCTAGCCTATTTAATTCATTGAGGGCATGACAGTGATGCTTGTGATACAATAGGCCAGTAGCAAATTTAGCAATTTTATAGTAACATGATTGTAATTTGTTTTTGAGAGATATGTGCAGGTTTGTTAGAATGGGGGCTCCGTACAGTAGGGAGGGGAGTAAGTATGTGTTGGCAAATGTTTTTTTTTTTGGTGGGGATATCCATTTAGTGTTTGTGCCTCTAAAGTTTACCAAGTTTAAAGTGTGTAGATTTAATGGCGTTTGGTATATGGTATTCAAATCAACAAAAACTAAAATTAATTGGCTTACCACACCGCCAATACCTGCTGCTAATTATAACACCAGCTTCAAGATCACACAACAATGGACTAAGAGCAAATTCCCTGACCCCTGTTGCACCCCAAACCTATGCAAAGACTGCCAGCAAAACCTCCATAGAAAAGAACATTACATCTATATATAGATTCCTTCTTAAAGATCAAGTGTTTGTTGGTCGACAGCTGTTTTGCCAACTGTTTATGATTCACTAAGCAGCTGGTTGACTGGTGTCCAAAACTGCACAATTCCCGGGGTTGGGGAATATGCCCTTGCCTCGTGTTTGTGTGATCTTGGAGTTAGTATATATAGTTAGCAGGGGGTGAGGATGGTGCAGAGGGGATTTCCTCCTGCAAAACATGATGTTTTTATTTTTTTTTTCTTGTCTTTTACTTTTGCATGCATGAGGCTTTTTCTCACTGCATGCATAATTTCTTGTCAATGTTCCCATATTCTTTATTATTTATGTTTTTACATACACACACAAATATATACACACACACATATCTATATATATATATATATAGAGAGAGAGAGAGAGAGAGAGATACATGCACACATATGTGTGTGTGTATATATATATATATATATATATATATATATATATATGTATATATATATATATATATATATATATATAATATATGTATATATTAATATGGGTGTTGGACATCCTGTAGAAACTACAGAATGGTAACACCCAGGAGGCCAACAGAATTTGATTTACACAGACAGGTGGTCGACAGGTGTGCTAGATCAACAATTCCCAATTAGGGGAATATTTCCTACTCTGGGGAAGTTATAATATGGTAATGTGTTGATGATCAGTTTATCGACCTTTTGTGGTTTACGTTTTGGAGATAATCATATGGGCTATGTGACTAAATTGAGTAGACCCCTGTATATCTATAGCTATTTATATGGGTGCTGGTTTGTTGACATCAGTTTAATTCACTGTATATGGTCGATATATGCAGATGGTTGACAGGTGTGTGAGGTCAGCGGTCTCGAGGTAGGGGAAATGTTCCCTTTCCACTGGGATTGTGTGATTTCAGAGTTAGTGTATATAAACAATGTCATTTTTTATTTATTGTTTTTTTTTTTTTTTAAATTGCATGCACCAACATTCTTTCTTATTGCATGCATGGTATCATGTCGATGTTCATTTTGTCGACCTTTTGTGGTCATCGTTTTGGAGGCCAACATATGAGTAGACCCATATATATATATATATATATATATATTTATATATATATATATATAGATATAGATATAGATATATATGTAGATGTAGATATATATATTGACAGGTGGATACTCCTGTATTTATCACAAAGAGGTGTGTAAAAATTTTTGTCAAGCTAGTGTGTAAGATATTTTATTACCACTCTACCCACTTCATCAACAGTTTACTACCATGTGGCCATCACTACTTGGGCCTTTTTTAAATTACTTAAGTAATCTGTACACTACAGAAATGCACTAACAAAAAGCACAAGACTACAGAAAGATAGGACCATTATTTTAGATATAAATTATATTAGAAATAACCTAAGCAGTTGTGTTAAATCTACTATGTTATGTAATGTAAAACAACATCAAAGCACATATGAAAACCATAGTCATGCCATCAACTCATTTAGCATAGAGGGGTAAAGTGACGGTTCAGTTAGCTCTTTGAGTATCTATTGGGAGTTGGTGTGAGGATGATGGATATGTCCTTCCTGAGAAGACAGGGACATTCTGGGTAGAGAAATACCTTGGCCCCTTAAATCAAGAGGCAGCACAACAAACAATGACCCTACAGATGTGTGCTCAAATCAACAAGTTCAGAACATGGTTGCCTTCATTACGGATGCATGGAAGAGTGCACTTATATAGGAAAAGCTTAATGGTACCTACAGTGATGAGTCATATACCTCCCACCCAGAAAAGGGATTATGGTCATAACATTAAGCACCTCCATGGCTGCCTGGATGATGACTCTCTAGACAGTTCTCACCTCTGTGTTGGGGATAGTCAGTAGGAGGGCACGAATGAGCCCAAGACCAATAGGTGGAGGCTTAATGATCAGCGGACATAGGGATAAAAAGCAGTTGAGAGGGAAATGATATCAACTACCCAAGGAAAAAATAAAATAAAATCTGTTCAGAATGACAACTGGAATGATACAAAAACTGATTGAAATCCAACCCAGTAAAGGAAAGAACTGACGCTCATATTTGTGAATTAAAAAGTACAAAGTAATCAAAAACAATTAAAATAAATACAAAAGAATCCATTCCCCAAGTTTTTCATTTATTTATTTATTTACTTATATATTTTTGTATGTATTTCACATTTGTGTACTGGAAGAGTCCAAATGGATTGTTGCTCATTTTTAGCAGAGCTCCAGGGAGAAAAACTCCAAACACTAAGCAATAACGATATCAGAGAAGTATGGATGAGTAGATATCAATGCCATTCAGCACTGGCTAAGAAATAAACAGTACAGTACAGGAGCACTGCTTTGGTATGATCAGTATTTGGGTGATAACAAGTAGTTGACTTTAAACATTGTCTAAATGGGTGCTAAATAATTCAGTTTAAACACCGTCTTGGAGTAAATCATATATTGGGTGATAAATAATTCAGTTTAAACATTGTCTTGAAGTAAATCATACATAGTACAGCACTATTTTGGCATGTACAGTACAGAATCATAGTGGCAGCTGGGTCATAGTTGTGTAGAATTGCATTTAGTACAGTAGCTAAACCCATAGCTCTCAACCGATCAGAGACAAATCTCAACAGAATCAGGGACAGATCCTCAAATAATCAGGGACAATCAGGAACATTTTTTAAATATTTGTACTATTAACTTGAAACATTTGCAGACTAAGAGAATGTGGATTAATATAGATTTTCTGACGTAAAACGTCTGTAACTCTGAATTACTATCATTATTTATTAAGGGCAATTCACCACCTTTTCTTCAGCAGTCACCAGTTTTAAGAGGGATTAATAGGGACAGACCTAAAATTGGAGTCTAAATCAGGGATGTCCCTGAAGATCAGGGACAGTTGAGAGGTCTGGTTAAACCATAGTGGTCAGCTGTGGCATAGTTGTGTAGAATTACATTTAGTACAGGACAGGTGGTGAGTAATTTATGATTTTTAAACTGGAATGTAGCTGTATGTTTGTTAAATGTTGGGCTATCTCTAACCATTTGAGAGTCAGGCTTTAGTGCCATGCAGTAATGGGTTTGTTAAAGGATGTTTGCTGCGGGTTTGGCAACTTTATTATAACGTTGTTGAAGTTTTGCTTTTACTGAAGCCTGGTGGTTTGTTGTAATGGGAGGACCACAGAGAACTGAAGGAAGGAGGTAGGTTGAGGCTAATGTATGTCTTGTTGTGGTAGTGAGGAAGTTTTTGGCTCCATAGGGCATGCCTAATTTTCACACCCTGGTGACTGGTCTCTTAGTGGAGGTGGTATCACCAGTCCTGACTTCTTGGGTCCTGTCTGTGAACCAGTTGGCAATTCAGCTAGTTATGTGGGGCTTATGCCCAGTTTTGTGAGTTTGTCAGAGTTTGTCAACTATTCATGAGTGGGGTATTGTATCAAATGCCTTTGCCAGGTCCAGGTAGGCACTATGCACCGTTTTCCTGCCATCCATTGCCTTGTTGACCTTCTCAAAGAAGTCCACCAAGTTTAGCAGCCATGATCTTCTCTTCACAAAGCCAAACTGGGTTGGCTACAGTGTCTGAAGGTTGCATATGTCTTTGTTGTTCATTTCCATGATAATTCGTTCTATTCTTTGCATATTAGACTAGTCAGACTAGTCGGGGTCAGTTGATGGTCCACCCTTGTGAAATGGGAAAACTGTTGCAGTCCCTCATTCTCATGGTACAAAGCCTGTTTTCAGGCTATAATTGAAACGTGACTCAAGTGGTCCTGACAGGTCATGTTTCCAGCTATTTAGGAGGCATCTTGGAATATTGTCAGGGCTCATTGAGACTCTGTTTTTGGCCTTAGCGAGCACCGCCAGGACCTGCCCACTGTTAATAGTTGCAGGAAGGGATATGCTAGTAGGTGTTGCATGGAGGGAGGCAAGGGAGGTGAAATTTGAGTTGAATTTTTCATGCAAGCAAGTTGGCTGTGTCTCAGTGATCAGTGAAGGTTACACCACTGACCACCAGTTCCCTCTTTGAGGTTTTGGATGTAGCTGTTGAAAGCCTTGTGCTTGTCTTTAGGCTGTGAGGCTATCTTGAACTCAAAATTGGCTTTGTTGGACTTAATTAATCCTCTTAGTTTCCTGTTTAGTTTAATTAGAGAGCTCTTATCATTATGGGAGTTGGTCTTCCTGGATTTAGCCATGACTTTTTTTCCTTTTGTTGTATACCCTATTAAGGTTAGGATTCCATCTGTGTGGTTTGTTTTTAGAGTTTGAATTGGGATTACTTCTAGTAGGTGTCGCAGCCTCTATAAAGCTGTTTACATGGATGCACAGGGTCTATAGGAACAATTCCACATAAGTTGTTGTGAACTTGGGGTTGGGAGAGGCACTGAATTTTGATAACCTGTCACTTAATATGGTGTAGTTTGCTTTGGAATATGAGTATTTGAGGGAATGCTTAACATATAAAATTGTCCCACAAGCACTTAGGATATTTAAATTCCCTTTTGGGATACAATATGATGACACCATCTGTTTAGAATGTTTGACCATCATGGTCTGGATTTACTAGAATTATTAATTAAAGACAATGAGAAAGATATTACTTCATTGTTAAATGAAGCGGAAAGACTGAATATGGAGATACTGAACAATTAATGTTAAGAGATAAGGAACAATATCAGAAGAGAGTTGTGTATCCTGATGTAAGGTGGATTGGGATCAGTACAGCACAAAGGAATACGAAGACTGTTAGCATTAGACAGCAGGTGTTTTATGAAACAAACAAAGGAGGTGAGAGTTTGTACCCGGATGTACATAGGATTGAGGATGAAGCTTTGGGAGCTTCTAATATTTTTGCCCAGGGGGATTTTCCTATACTTTGGAGATCAAAAAGATTGATGAGCAGGTCCAAACAGGGTGTGGAGGTGTCTCATTATATCAGCAAGAAGAATTTTATACAACACAACAGAGAGAAATATTATGAGAGGGGAGAGAGGAGGAAGAGTCACTGAATATAGTGAAACAAGGTATCATTTTTACCTATTTAACCTATAAAGGTTATACTATTTATAATTGTACTCGCCTTCCTATCTGTAAAAAACATTTTAGGCTTTTTCAAAAAGGCTTCAAATTTGTTCTGTCATGAGGTTTTGATGTGGCTGATTGTTTAGCTGAGCTAAAATTATTTCCAAGAAAATTAAATTTAGAAATATTTTTTCTTAGAAAAAGTGGTGATTGGGGGGGGGCACAGGTCTATATTAGAAGACCAAACGAAAAAAGTAGCGAGCGTCTAAACATCGAAAAGAACGGAACTCGAACTTGCTGTTGTGGGGGGCTGTGCCTCCCACACCCCCCGTTAAATATATATATATATATATATATATACCAACTTCGAGATCGCTCTACAGTGAGGAAAGGGCAAATATTCTAATCTTCACTGTACCGCGATCTGACAAACAGCACTTCGAGGTCCGGTCTTTTTGCTGTTTTGCTGTTCGCTATTTTTTTCATTCAGTCTTCTAATATAGACCCGGTAGGCACTATATATCAAACAAATATTCATTCTCAGGTTAAAAAGAAAAGTATTTTTAACCCACTATAACACCCCTTACTCAATACTTTTGAAAAAGCTGTTACAGGTGATGTTTCTGGGTTAAACAAAGAAAATAAAAACATTATTATCACAGTAATTTAACTACACATGAGAGAATGTTAATTAATGATCTTTGTTAAGACAGATCTGTATGTACTATGAAGCCCGATAAGGGAGGAGGAATGGTGTTGTATAATTCTACTAAATATTCTACTGTGATTCAGACTATTTCATGTAATATTGACAACTGTGTACCTGTTTCAAAAAACAAAGTGAATATCGCCTACCATCGATTAGATCTCCTCTTAGAGGATTATCATACTATAGAATAAATGTGAATACATATAATTTTCATTATCCTCACTATCTTTGGTATTCCCAAAATTCATAAGGATGTCAATGACCTTCCATTTAGACCGGTAGTAGCTGCTCAAGGCCCGAAGATGTGTGCCCTAGCCATCTTAGTGGATAGGTATCGTAAATCAATTTACAATACTGTCCCACACCTTTTTAAGGATTCATGGGACTTCCTAGGTTTATTAAAATATGAATTGTGGAAGGACAGTTTGGAATTATTAACAACTGATGTTATAGATTTTTTTCAGTTATTCCAAATGACAGTGGATTAAAAATGTTTCAGAATAGTTTGAATATTTTGGTGGATTTTAAAGTTTTGTCCAATGACAAATTAAATTTTATAGTAGAATGGACGCCTTTGGTTCTTAGTAACAATTTTATGTTTTTTAAATGTGAACTACTTAAAACAAATTAAGGGGTAGTTATGGGTGCTGCCTGTGCCCCAGTGTATGCAAATTTGGTTTTATTAATTGGGAGAGAGCTTAGGTGTATAACAGTGAATCCTTTAAGTATGTAAACTTATACCTGAGGTTTCTGGATGATATTTTTATATTACGGGATGGTCCTTTTTTTAATTGATGAATTTATGAAATACTTCAACAGTACTACTCAGTTTGTTAAATTAATTTCACATGTCGCTAGGGCCAGTATTTATTATCTTGACACCTTGATTACTGTCACTGAAAAAGGTTTTAAGTCTACGATTTTTAGGAAACCTACCTTCAGTAACACTTACCTTCACTTTTTGAGCTGCCACCCCTTTCCTCAGAAGAAAAGCCTAGTAAAATGGCAATATATTAGGGTGGCTAGGATGACCTCTAATAAAGAAGATTTATTGAAGGAAATAGAGATTGTTTCCAGTATGTTTATTTCTAGGGGGTTCCCAGATGATTTAGTTTATAATCTAAGGGTGGGAGTGTTTATCTGAACGGGGAGGGAAATTTAAACCTGTATTAGCAAAGGGACTACCTAAGAATGACGAGAGGCAGGGCTTAGAAACCATGGTCACATTGAAGAAATATGAACATGCTGTGGTTTTAGAATATAACATATGTAGTACAGAAGTAAAATGAATATTGGGTAATAATTGGAATGTTTTTAAGGCAAACCATGAGATTTTCAATCTTTTGGGCAGAGAACCTGTATTCACATATAAAACGGCACCAAATATTAAAAATACTTTAGAAGTTGATCAGAATTACATACATTGTTCAATTAGGCAAACAAAAGGTGTGTCAAATTGTGGCTTCTGTAAACAGTGTACCTACATTTTAGAAGCTGACACATTGATTTCAGAAAATGGAACAAGATCCAGGGTGCATTTTTATAGGGGGAACTGTCAAACTATGGGATGGTATATACAGCAAAGTGCTTGACTTGCCCAGCATTTTATGTGGGCAAAACTGAAAGAAGTTTATGTACAAGACTATATGAGCACATGTACCATATAAAAAATAGGAACAACAACAATGCATTATATAAACATTCTGTATGCTGCATGCAGTTTGACAGGTTTCAGTTTGGTATATTAGAAAAACTTATCCCCAGTCCTACGGGAGGTGAATGGCAAATTAGACTGGAAATCAAAGAACTTTTGTGGCACCTTAGGTTATATGTCAACAATCTCCCAGGACTAGATGACTTTTTATCTGTCCAGTCACTGCTTAAATTAAATACTATGAACTATTTGGAATGTGTATTTGAACAAGTTTGCATTTAATGTTAGTTTAGGGTTGAAGTCTCCATTCTTTATACATACAAAGTAACAATTGTTTAATTTAATATTATTAAATGTATTTATTATTTTGCGTATATATTGTGAGGGCTCTTTAAATTTTTATTGGATGATTAAGTAATTAGTATTTTAATTGTTTCATTTAAGCACCATTCCTATATAAAGTAGAATAGGTCGGATGTTACTAGTGTATTCTGATGAAGTCCTATTATAGGACTAAAACAGGCAATAAATAATTTCTTTATGTACTTTGGCTGGTGACTGCCTCATTCCAAAGTTATCTTTTATTTGAGTGTTGGTTTTCTTGATAACATTTTATTCACCAGTTTTTTAGTTTTCCTGCTTTGGAGTAGTTCCTCTTACAGGGTTTCCTGGTTTTATCAAGCTGATTTTTATTTTGAAGGAAACAGCAGCTTTGTGGTCAGATCTCACCAGTGAGGACATGACAACTGGGGGGAGCAGCACTCTCCCATATCGGTAAGTAACAGGTCCAGTATTTTTGCACCTCTGATGGGTGTGCACAGTATCTGGTCAAGGTTATTTCTGTTAACAAAGTCCAGGAATAGTTGATGTCCTTCTATTCCAATGTTACAGTATTCATATGATGTGGGATTTTGGTTGAGCATTTGCAGCTGAGGGTGAATAAGAGAGCCCTTTTGCTGAGATAGTAGGTCCACCTTGTGGGGTAACTTGTGGTGATTGCCCTTGGCTAAAGAGTGGAGAAGGGGGGGACCAATGTTGGCTTGGCCAGTAGGGAAGCAGGATTGTTGGTTGGTCTTTCTTGATTTTCAGAGGGACCTTTTGTATCAGTGGGAAGGGGGGGGGGACGCATAAAGGAACAATCCCCTTCCAAGGAAAGCTGAAGGCACTCACTCTCCAGGTTGATGGTGTGTGATCTTTGCTGCAGAATCTGCTTAGTTGTCTGTTCTGAGGGGAGACAAACAGATCATCTTGAGGTGTGCCCCACCAGTGGACTATGTCTAGAAAGGTTTCCCTGTTTAACATCCATTCATGAAGGTGAGAGGATGTTCTGCTGAGCAGGTCTGCTTGTTTGTTTTCCTGAGTGGGATGTAAGAGGCCTGCAGGAAGATATTGTGTTGGGTGGCTAGCTCCCAAATCTTTAGGGTTATCCTGCAAAAGAGGTAGGCTTTTGTCCCTCCCTGTTTGTTCAGATACCACGTGACTGTGGTGTTGTCGTCTGTAAGAATGTGAAGAAGGCCTGGTTGAAGGATGGGAAGGAAGGCCTGAAGGGTCAGCAGGACTGTTGTTATCTCCCTGACGTTGATATGTTGTTTTTGAAAGGCAGGGGTCCAATATTCTTGAACCCTGTAACCCTTTAGAGTCACCCCCCCCCACTCTAGATCTGATGCATCTGTCTGCATGGATTGTGTAGGGGGAGGAAGCTGTAGGGGGATGCCTTACTTGGGGAGGATTTATTGGCTCCACCACCTCAATTCTGACTTTAGACAAGCCAGAAGGGGGATTTGTTTGTCATGGGAGTGTTGGTGCTGAAACCATACATTCTTTAAGTACCACCAACATTTTGTCATGTGCAGCCTGGCTAGAGGGAGCATGGGTATTGTGGCTGCCATGAGTCCCAGAACTTGTAGGAACTGCCTTGTGGAAAGGTGGGATACCCCCAGAAGGTCTTGGAAGTGAGTTGAGAGAGGTTGCACTTTGTCCTGTGGGAGGTAGGATCATATCAAATCTGATCTGATCCTGCATCCCAGGAAAACGTTGTCCTGCTGTGAGTGTAGAGAGGATTTTGGAAGGTTTAAGGTGAAACCCAAGTTGTGCAGGATGATCATGGTGAATTTTAGGTGACTTAGAAGTGTGGTTTCTCATTCTTCTAGATGGAGAATGTCATCCAGATAACGGTATATTTGGATGCCCTTGGTTCAGCAAAATGCAATGGCAGGAGCCAGGCATTTTGAGAACACTTGGAGCAGTAGATAAGCCAAAGGGCAAGGCCATCAATTGAAAATGTGAGGAAATGCCAGTAAACCTCAGGAATTTTCTGTGGGAGGGCATGATAGAAATGTGGATATAAGCTTCCTTTAAGTCCAGAGTGACCATAAAGGCGTGGGGTGGTATCAGGGGCAGGAGGGTTTGCAGAGAGAGCATCCTGAAGGATGTCACTTTTAGGAACCGATTTAGGTAGGATAGGTCTAGTATGGGTCTCCAAGGGACCATCCTTTTTTGGGATTAGGAGCAGATGAGAATAGAATCCTTTTCCTTCCTGCCCCACAGGGACTGGTTCTATAGTTCCTAGGGAGAGAAGTTCCTGCAAAATATGTGGGAATAGATGGAGCTGTTTTTTTGGTGGGAAGGGAATGTTTTTTGGCCTTGTTTTTTCTTTCCAAGATAGGAAGTATCCTCTTTGAATGATGGAAAGGACCTAATGCTCTGAGGTGTTGGTTTTCCAAAATGGGAGGCAGTGGGGTAGGCGCGCCAACAAGGGAAGGTGGACAAGGCAGTCATGCTGATGAGGGGCCCCCTCTGTCGGGAAAGGGTTGTTTGGAGGGGGGATGGTTGTTAGTTGGTCTGGAGTAAGGCTGCCTCCTAGATCCTCTTCTCGGTCTGGAGGAGGAGGGGATGCGAAGTGGAAGGCATCCTCCTGACAAAGAAAGTTTTTGCAGGATAATTCCTGTAGTACTTAGGGAAGTGGGACACCAGCAAATGTTTGATGTCTTGCAGCCCTGTGCTTTTCTCTTGCAAGTTTTTGAAGAGCTCAGCTGAATTTTTGCCATAAAGTAGATTGTGGTCCAGTGGAGGGTCCATAATTTTGGATTTGAAATCCTCTGGAAGAGGTTGTAGGTGTAGCCAGGAATATCTGCATAGGGCAGATGCAGAAGCTGCAGACTTGGCCGAGACTTCTGCTGCATTATAACTACACCTGATGTAGTGGCTGGCTACTTGGGTGGCTAGGAACAGTTTTGATGTAATAGGATAGTCAGGTGTAGATGCTAGCAGGGTAGAGGCCTGGGACACTAGGTTGAGAACTTATTTTACCATGTGTGTTTGGTAATTAATGGCTCTGAAAGCCAAGGTAGAGGAGGTATACACTTTTTTGCCCAGTCTCTCCATGGATTTACTGTCCTTATCTGTGGGTAGGAGAGAGGCAGAAGGTACCTGTCTAGATTGTCTATCAGGAGCCACAGCAATGACAGCGGCATCTGCCAGTGGAGGTTTTACCAGGAATTTGTGGTCATCAGGCACCTTATAAAACCTGTCTGGTATTTTAGGGGCTGGGAGCTAAGAGTCAGGGTTCTTACAGACAGAGTTGAATGCATCCAAGAAGGCTGGGAGCACAGGCGGTATTGCTGAAGGAGAGGGAGACTCCAGTTGCAGTAGTTCAAAATATCTCTTCTGGGTGTCAGACAACAGGGTAGTGTCCTACTTGAAGTACTCCTTCATTTTAGTTTTAGTCTACCCAAAAGTTAAATCTTCAGGTGGGGAGTCCCATTCAATGAAGTCTTCATCTGGAGAATAGAAGTCAACAGGGGAAGCAATCTGAGACACATAAGAGACTGATTCCTCAGAGGAAGAATCATAATGGTATTGCTGCTGTTCTCCCTCTTGTGTAGTCTGATGTTGGAGAGAAGAGACAGAGGCTGGGTGAGGGCTGAGCGCAGGGATGGTAGAAGGAGCAGTGCCTGTGGGCCGAAGGCCTGCATAAGAGAATTTGTGAAAGACTGCCAATCTGGCTGTGCTTCAGAAGGAGGAGTGATATGTTTTGTCTTCTGTCTTTTCTTGGAAGGAGTAGGCTTCAGGAATGGCCTAGGGATTGAAGCACGGCCTGCAGTAGGAGAGGACTTGGTCAGTCATTCAACAAGAGGTTCCCCCTCGATGTCGGTTGGTGCTGATGGCTGAATAGTCTCTGCAGATGTGCATTCTGTGGCTGCAGAAACGGCTTCGTCAGCAGGAGCCGTCGAAGCTGACGGAGAAATCAGGCGTTCCTTGGCCCCTATATCGGAAGCTGGCAGGACATCCAATAGTGAAGTGGCAGTAGGAATAGGCGTGGAAACTTTGGCCTTCTTCCTGGACGGTTCGGGTTGTTCGACCAACTCCGGATCCATCCTAAGGACTAGGTGTTTCAGACACTGGTTCTCTAGATATAAATTTAATGCAGCCAAATGAGTGCAAAGCGTCATGGGCATGAAGGACTTACAAATAGAACACGACTTGCCTAGACAAAGTACACACTTATCGTATGAATCTTTGTGCGGTATCAGTTGGCCGCAATTGCATTTGTCTTTTTTAGCTGACATCAGCCAAGAACTACAGCAAACCAAGCACAAGCAATGATAAAAGAAAACAAAAAACCCTAACGGGGTACTTATCTTTCCAAAGTAATCGTTAGTAGGAGCTAAACGATCAAAGTGACGATGTCTGCGGCTGAAAATTTCTGGGGTCAGTGCTTGCCAACATCACATTTATAGTCCCTGGTTTATGGCCCTACATATGACGTCCCATGCACCTACAGCAGCAGGCAAAAACTTTTGTATAGGAGCCGACGTCAGATCACCTGAGGTGGAAAATCCCACACCAAATGAATACTGCAATATGGAAGATAAGGACATCTATGGTTCTGGTAAGATTTTACACAGCTATTCTTTCCTGTGAACATAAGCAAGTGTATGTTTTCCAGTCTACAGAGGGGTAGTTAAAGTCTCCCATGAGTATGTTATTTGGTTTAATGGGATGTTTCTCCAATAGGTTTAGGTATGAGGTATGGGATTCAAGGGACATAGAGGGTGACCTATAGCTTACTTGGATATGGTATGGGACTTTGACTATGCTGATTTGCTCATGGATAAATTCCAAGGCATCATCCTGTTTAACCAATGTAGAGTTATGCTTGTTGTTAATAAACACTGAGACTCCTCCACCTTTTTCCTGTCTGTGCATCTGATGGTCTAAATACGTGGAAGGCACTGAAGCCTTGCACTGACGGAGTACTTTCTGTGCATTTAAACCATGTATTGGTAACGGCACAGATATTCTCTTCTTTTCAGGGGGTACAAGTTTATTTAGAGTGTTGAGGAAAATTGTATTAAATGTATTCATGGCATCATCCAGTGTGAGGATATTTAGAATATTCTAATTGATCGATGAAAGGGTAGTAATAAAGATTTCTGGGTTAAAGTTAGATTGCAGATTGTTTTGTAGACTTGCTGTGTAGCTAAGTGTGTGATAAGGCTGTTTGTTTGTATAGGGTATGTGGTGATCACCAAGAGAGTCTTTAAGAGTACCTGAAGGCATGCATTTACTAGGGTCAGATACTAGGATCCGATCTTGTAAAGAGTTTTTGGTTTTACTATGGTATGTGGGGCTATTTATAAGTTGCTTGAAGCTAGATTTAGGAGAGCTTAGTATAAGGTCCAGTCAGTTAATATTGACATCCTCTGGCATTATTATTTCTTGCAGAATACATGTAGATATCCAATGTAGGTTTTCCTCCAGTGTAACTAAGTCATCACCAGGAGGGCTATAAAGGGCGACAATACATATTTGTTTGATGTTGCTTAGTTTCAGGAAGCAGTAAGGGGTTCTACTGTTTTGAAGTTTGATGTAGATATAGGTTGATTGTGTAGGGTGATCTGGTAGTGATTAGGGAATAATATTGCAACGCCACCTACTAACTTCTTTAAGTGGTCATTCTGAATTATGTTATAGTCAGGGAGTGTTATTTCAGAATCCTTTATGCTTGGTTTTAGCCAAGTTTCGTTTATAGCTAGAATGTTAGGGATATAATGGTATATCCAAGCATTGAGTTCAGTGATTTTATTCTTTATGCTTCTGAGGTTTATAGTGATGAAACTTAGCTAAAGGATGTTGAAGAGTGTGGAGTTAGGACAGGGTGGACAGAGAGAGTAGCCTGGTTTAGTTGTTGAGAGGTGATGCCAGAGTTAGGATGAATGTCACCTCCTAAGAGGATTTTAGTACAAAGGAATAAAGTTTCTGTTTGTTTTTTTTTTAAAGTTATCCTTGCAAGTAGTTTTATTTTGGGTTGGTTTGAGTGGAGGCTAAGCAGTCTGTATTTGGTATGAAGGTGAGGAGCATCTTTGAATAGAGTTGGCGCAGTAAGTAGAGAGTTCAGAAAGGGAGTATGATTGGCTGGTTGTGATAGAGTTGGAGAAATATTATTTGTTGTTACTGGGTTGGGGAAGGATGTGAGATAACTGAGCAGCTGGAGCAGGCATGATGGCAAGCTGATTAGCTGCATATTTGAGTGGAAAAATGCACTTATTTGTGTAGTTGTGGAGGATATGAGTAAATATTAAGTTACTGACTGGTGTTCAGCTTGCACACAGTGGTATGCAGGAAGTTGTAGAAGTATATGGATATAACACTTCTTTGGAGGGATAAAGATTTTACTGATAGCATTGTTAATAGAGACAGTTCAAGTGGTATGAGGGAGGCAGTATAAGAGAAGGAGAAAAGGAGGTGATGGTGTAAGGGGGGTGTAGATGAAATGAATGAAATGATTGGAATCAAGGGGACTGGGTATAGGGATGAAGATTACTGGGTGGTTCATGTGATCATAGGAGGTTACTAGGCTAACTCCCCAGGACCCTTACAAGCCTAGTCAAGTTCAACCCATGTCCCTAAGGGTGTCTTATTGAAGCAGACAGTAAAATCAGCACTTATTCATTGCCCCTGTCCAAGAGAGAGACACAGGTGGAACCCCTGGGGTGAATTTCCAGTTACCCATCCAATCATCCAAATTACACTTAAACAGGGCCAGCAAGGGGCTTTGTTTAGTATGACTAGGAAGCTTGCTCCAAAGGTGAGGCAACCTCTGTGAGATAAATCTTTCTCTCCAGCAAGTTCTATTGATGTCACATACCAGGTTAAGGTCCTTTGAGCAAGTGATTTGTGTGCCATTTGACTTGCGAGTGTGCAACATTTCCATTAAAGCTTGGTCAGAGATTGTTCTATATGCAAGTGACAGGTTGCCCCTGAGCAGTCTGCATGACACAGAGTAAAGTGACAATGACTTCAGTCTGTCCACATAAGACAGATCTTGAAGACCCTGAATTTTCTTTGTGAGGAACCTTTGTGATCTCCCCAATTATTGCAGGTGTTTGGAAAGGAACATATCAAAGGGAGCGTTGTGCTCTGTTATTGTCCTGATGAGGGAAGAGTACAGGGGGGTTATAACCTCTTTTTTTTCTGGAGGCAATGGCCTTACATTTGAGATGAGGAATGTAAAATGCCCTTCTTACCATTGTGGAGACGTGGTGATCGAAGTTAAGGTTGCTGGCGACCTGTGCGCACAGATCTCTCACCACTGACTGTGGGCTTAGAGTATTCCTATTGATGTGGTAGTTTACAGGAATATCACCCTTGCCAAAAAGGATGATAATGCATTTTTTTGCATTAAGTTTAAGACCATGGCTTTGGCACCAGTCATTAGTCTGCATAAGACCTTCTTCCAGGATGTTGACATTGCTAGAGGTTTCAATGATCGCTCCAAGTTTGTAGTCATCTGCAAACTTTGTCAGCCACAGTCCTTTAGTTTTAGCCTGCACTTTGGAGAAGTAGATTCCAAACAGTAGGGGTACCAGAACCGATCCCTGTGGAATACCACTGGTTACGGGTCTGCTGGAAGAGGTGGAGTCCCCTCTTTCTACCTTATGAGTTCTATCAGTGAGCAAATTTGCAACCCACCTTACAATATATGGGTTGATACCCAGCTGGGTGAGTTTATCAATGATGCCTGAGTGAGGGATTGTGTCAAATGCCTTGGCTAAGTATAGGTAGGCCATATGCACAGATTTGCCCTCATCTAGGGCTTTGGCGACTATCTCAGAAAAGTCCACCAAGTTTAACAGGCATGATCTCCCCTTGACAAAGCCAAATTTGGGGGGATTGAGCATTTGGAGATTTCGTATATCTTTGTTAATAAGGTCCATGATGATTCATTCCATGGCCTTGCAGATATGGCTGGTCAGGCTTATGGGTTTATAGTTCCCGGGATCTGTGGATACAACCCCCTTTGTGCAAAGGGATGATGGTAGCTGTTTTCCATTCTACTGGGACAAAGGTATTATAAATGTGGCCATTGGGAGAAGGGTAGTATGGGAGTGAAGTGAACCCATGCATAGTTGTGGGTGAACAGAGTGGGTTCCAGTGCATCAGCAAAAACAATCAATGGAATTGGTACTGCCAGTGTTTGCTTCTAAATAAGGGTGCTTACTAATATAAATGCAGAAAGTAAATCTTACACCACTGGATTATTTGTTAGTTAAAAAATCTTTTAAGAAAACTGATAATATTTTATTGGATTTAATGGAGCAAAGTGACATAAATTTTAATTTATTCAAATTTAGGCAGCAAGCTGTAGAATTCCGACCAATTTATTGTTAGCGCTTTCGTTCAGGAAATACATGAACTTCTTCAGACAAAGAAATCCCAAGAGTCCTCAGTTAAAATAAAACTGCCAATTAAGATGAGATAATGAATTATGAACCAATTAACATAACCTGAGAAATTTAAAGAGCCAGTGTTATACAAGGTAAAATGTATATGTAAATAAGTATAAATGCTTTTTTTTTTTTTTTTTTTTAAATCAGCAACAGTATTCATTAAGCCCTGGTGGAACACGTGCATATGTTAATCTGCCAAACAAGTTCCTGTTCTTCAAGCATTAATTCCCAGGGCCCACCTCTAATGTTCCTAACTATTTGTTGTAATATTGTACACTGGAATCTATGTGTGGGGTATTGTAGAATGTGTCTAGCCAAAGCATTTGTGGTATTACCTCTATTAATTTCATATTGGTGTTCATAAATTCTCTGCTTAAACATTCTTTCAGTTTTACGAATGTAGTAGCTGTGGCAACATTGGCATAAAGCAGCATGTACTGCTCCTGCTGTTTCAGTTACATTTTCCATTGATGGTGTAGACTTTTTAACGTATGCAAACTTTATTAGTTACCATAATGTGCAGGCAATGCTGATATCTCCCACACTTTCTCATCCCCCAGTTGTTGGGTCATTTTTGATTGTTCCGTTCCAACAAATCTTTAAAATTTAGGCTTCTTCTATAGGTAATATGTGGTCTATCTCCCAGTTTCATATTAATAGCACTGTCTTCTGATATTATGGCCCGATTTTTAATCATAATATTCTTAATGGCATGTGCATCAATAGAGAAAGTAGTAAGAAAGCTTATTCTGCCATCATAATTCCTAATACTATTCTCCCTTTGCTCATCAGGGGGAGTATCACTTATTGTTTCTCCATAACCCCTGCATAGAATAGGTTTAAAATGGCCAGTAGTCCTTTTAGTAGCCACTTCATCAAAAAATTGTTGAAAAAGCTGTTCTGGGTAGCCCCTTTCACGAAACATAACTTTCAATGTGCTACATTCAAACAGAAAGTCAGTCTATGATTAGACCATTCTGGCTGCCCTAACCAGGTGGCCCTTAATAACTGCCCTTTTCTGGTGGAATGGGTGGCTAATACTAAAGTGTATAAAAGTGTTTGAGTAAGTAGGTTTCCTGAAAATATTAGCTTTAAATCTATTATTGGGTCTATCTTTAGATAGTGACACGTCCAGAAAATTAATGGAGTCTGTGTTAAACTCAAAAGTGAAATCTAGGAAGTCTGTGAATTTGGAGATTTCATTAATAAAAGTTGTTATTAAATCTAGACTTCCTTTCCACATAAAAACATGTCGTCCTGATACCTAGTGTACCATTTTACATTTTCCTTGAAAATGGAGTTCTGAAATAGGAAATGTCTTTCCCAAAATGCCATGACTGAATTTGCAAAACTGCCTCCGCATGGGGAGCCCATGGGTACCCCGTTTTTTTGCAAAAAATTTTCTTTGTCAAAAAGCATAAAGTTATTATTCAAATCTAGATCTAACAAGGGCGCAATTAAATTTGTCTCTTGCTGGTCCATCCCTTTCAAAAATAGAAATTCACTAACCCATTCAATGCCAACCTCTTGAGGTATGACGGTATACAGATCCTTTATGTATACCGTCAAAAATTTACACACTCCGTCAAATTCAAGAAAATTAATATTCTCTAAAAAAAACCACGAATCCTTACAAATTTGGGGTTCGCTGCAAATAAATGGCTTAAGTTTACTGTCCGCATATTTGGCACATGCATAAGTAATGGATCTCCTGCCATCCACAATTGGCCTAAAGAGTGGATCCATTATACTTTTGTGGATTTTGGGAGATCCAAATAACACTGGTGTTACTGGTGCTGGCATGCATAGGTAATTATATGTGTCTATGTCAATACTATTTTTCAAAAACAGGTAATTTAAACTTTCTTTCATTCTTCTGTGTGCACTATTCACTTTGTTTAAACTAACTTTAGAATAACATTCAGTAGATAAAACATTTGACATTTTGTTAATATAATCCACTTCATCCATGAACACAATGCCACCACCTTTATCTGGCTTCATTACTCTAACATGGCAAATTTTCAACAAGTTAAATAGTTCATATTCATCAGCTGTCATATTTTTGACTTGTCTCTGTTGATTTTTTGCCAGTAAAGACCTTATGTCCATCTCACAAATACGTTCGAATATAGCAAGAGAGTCATTAATAGAAGGGCTGAAAACACTAGATATACGCAAACCATTGAGTATAGCAGATTCCCAAACAAAACTTCTAAATTCATTTTACGTATGTATAACTTTAAGTCACTGATAGTTCTTGCTATATCAGCTCTCTTATCTGGTATGAATGTTAATCCTTTAGCCAGTAGCTCTACTATTTCGCTGCTGATGTACATAGAGGAGAAATTATACACTTTAAAGTCCCCAGATAAGTTAGTAATAATGTCTGGTACCTTGTTTATCTCCTCTTGCGATTCTGCTTATTCTGTTGGTATCCCCCATTCCTCCCTTGTTGCTGTGAATTCTTTTGTTTGCTACTGACCACCTGAAAATCCTGGCTAGTAGAAGAACCATTATTCTGGCGTTCATTTAAGTATTGTCCATTGGCTCTTTGCTGATTTTCTCTGACCTGTTCGCTGCGCCTTGGTAAAGGTGTCTGTAACATGCTGTCATCATTATTCTGGTCAAGTGAGATTAGTTGGGGGCGTTGCAAAGTATTTGAAGCCTCTCCTTCACTACTGTAGTCAAGGGAACTAGAATATGTTGAATTCAATGGGGCTGCATAGGTGTTCCTTATTAGAATATGCAGTTACATCTCTTTTAATTTTCTTCTTTTTAACTTCAGCCGCTCTGTTTATTGTGTGATCTATACTTGTAAAAATGCGAGCATAGTCATATCTGTATCTCTGGAAATCAATATCTGATATTATTTGATGCTCCAAAATCTCTAAATCACTTTGCAGAGTGTCAATTTGTGAAATATATTGTGTGATGAGCATTTCTAAAAAATTGAAGCCTTGCTTATCAAATAAGCCAAGCAATTCCAGATGGAAGGGTGATTTATTAATGAGACCAACTGGATAACGCCATTGGCGAAGTCCCTTAGGTACAATTTTCTTAGCTATACACTCCTGGAAGTAAGAAACTTCCATTTGAAGTTTCCAACATTTTAAAAGTTTTTGATCAAAACATTTCAAATTACTACAGATGGAAATGAGCTGGGGCTCTTATTCAGCATCAGAAATTACATTAGTGTTGCTGGAGCTGAAAAATTGTGAAGCCCTTAAATAGTCAGACATTGTAGGATTTGAATTAGATGCCATTTGTTGTGTGGAGTGTATATTATGCATTGTACTTGTTGTATTAGTGACCCCCTCACCATGGGAAGTGGGGGGTAGTCCATTATTGATATAATTACTTAGAGGTGATGCAGAAACTGCTGCATAAGACAAAATGTTGCTGCTTACATTTCAGTTGTTAGAACCAGATCCAGGTATTCCACTAAAAGTTGTGTTTGATGAATTCAATCTCCTGGAAAGTTTATCCACTCGCTCAAGTAGTTGTTGTACTAGGAGGGTTAAATTCCCTACGGCATTCGCCTCAGTGTTGGACCCTTCTGGTGTACTAGCTCCATCTTGGGAAAAAAGTGGCTGAGAATTAAATGCAGCTTCACTTGCCATACCAAACTGAATAAACACAAAACAAAAAATAAACATGTAACCAAAAACAAAAACAAAGATAGGCAGCAAGCTGTAGAATTCACCAGTTTATTGTTAGCGCTTTTGTTCAGGAAATACATGAACTTCTTCAGACAAAGAAACCCCAAGAGTCCTCAGTTAAAATAAAATTGTCAGTTAAGATGAGATAATTAATTATAAAACCAATTAACATAACTTGAGAAATTTAAAGAGCCAGTGTTATACAAGGTAAAATGTATATGTAAATAAATATAAATGCTTTTTTTTTTTTTTAAATCAGCAACAATTTTAAAATCACAACACATCAGTCTTATTACTTAATTTTCTTCTGTATATAAATTAATCTAAATACTGTTAAATGCTAGTTAACAACTTGAACGACTCAAACAAATGGAAATATAAAATTCGTATAAATATATACTGATAGATATGTATAAATAAATATTTATAAATTCATTCAAGTATTAGAAAAGTTGTTATACAACTGAATTTCACCTTTGTAGGGCTTTTAATTTCGAAATACATTTTATCGAGCAGTATTCATTAAGCCCTGGTGGAACATGTGCATATGTTTTAATTTGCCAAACAAGTTCCTGTTCTTCAAGCATTAATTCCCAGGGCCCACCTCTAATGTTTCTAACTATTTGTTGTAATATTGTACACTGGAATCTATGTGTGGGGTATTCTAGAATGTGTTAAGCCAAAGCATTTGTGGTATTACCCCTACTAATTTGGTATTGATGTTCATAAATTCTCTGCTTAAACATTCTTTCAGTTTTACCAATGTAGTAGCTTTGGCAACATTGGCATAAAGCAGCATATACTACTCCTGCTGTTTCACAATTAAATTTTTCATTGATGGTGTAGATTTTGTTACGTATACGAGCTGTATTAGTTACCATAATGTGCTGGCACTGCTGACATCTCCTACACTTTCTCATCCCCCGGTTGTTGGGGCATTTTTGATTGTTCCTTTCCAACAAATCTTTAAAATTTAGGCCTCTTCTATAGGTAATATGTGGTCTATCTCCCAATTTCATATTAATAGCACTGTCCTCTGATATTATAGCCCAATTTTTAACCCTAATATTCTTAATGACATGTGCATCAATAGAGAAAGTAGTAAGAAAGCTTATTTTGCCATCATAATTCCTAATACTATTCTCCCAATGCTCATCAGGGGGAGTATCACTCATTGTTTCTCCATAACCCCTGCATAGAATAGGTTTAAAATGGCCAGTAGTCCTTTTAGTAGCCAATTCATCAAACAATTGTTATAAAAGCTGTTCTGGGTAGCCCCTTTCACGAAACATGACTTTCAATGTGTTACATTCAAACAGAACGTCAGTCTCTGATGAGACCATTCTGGCTGCCCTAACCAGTTGGCCCTTAGTAACTGCCTTTTTCTGGTGGAATGGGTGGCTACTACTAAAGTGTAGAAAAGTGTTTGAGTAAGTAGGTTTCCTGAAAATATTAGCCTTAAATCTATTATTGGGTCTATCTTTAGATAGTGACACGTCCAGAAAATTAATGGAGTCTGTGTTAAACTCAAAAGTGAAATTTAGGAAGTCTGTCAATTTGGAGATTTCATTAATAAAAGTTGTTATTAAATCTAGACTTCCTTTCCACATAAAAAATATGTCGCCCTGATATCTAGTGTACCATTTTACATTTTCCTTGAAAATGGAGTTCTGAAATAGGAAATGTCTTTCCCAAAATGCCATGACTGAATTTGCAAAACTGCCTCCACATGGGGAGCCCATGGCTACCCTGGTTTTTTGCAAAAAATATTCTTTGTCAAAAAGCATAAAGTTATTATTCAAAACTAGATCTAACAAGGACGCAATTACATTTGTCTCTTGCTGGTCCATCCCTTTCAAAAATAGAAATTCACTAACCCATTCAATGCCAACCTCTTGAGGTATGACGGTATACAGATCCTTTATGTATACCGTCAAAAAATTACACTCTCCGTCAAATTCAAGAAAGTTAATATTCTCTAAAAAAAAAAAAACACAAATCCTTACAAATTTGGGGTTCGCTGCAAATAAATGGCTTAAGTTTACTGTCCGCATATTTGGCACATGCATAAGTAATGGATCTCCTGCCATCCACAGTTGGCCTAAAGGGTGGATCCATTATACTTTTGTGGATTTTGGGAGATCCAAATAACACTGGTGTTACTGGTGCTGGCATGCATAGGTAATTATATGTGTCTATGTCAATACTATTTTTCAAAAACAGGTCATTTAAACTTTCTTTGATTCTTCTGTGTGCACTATTCACTTTGTTTAAACTAACTTTAGAATAACATTTAGTAGATAAAACATTTGACATTTTGTTAATATAATCCACTTCATCCATGAACACAAGGACGCCACCTTTATCTAGCTTCATTACTCTAACATGGCAAATTTTCAACAAGTTAAATAGTTCAAACTCATCAGCTGTCATATTTTTAACTTGTCTCTGTTGATTTTTTGCCAGTAAAGACCTTATGTCCATCTCACAAATACATTTGAATATAGCAAGAGACTCATTAATAGGAGGGCCGAAAACACTAGATATACGCAAACCATTGTGTATAGCAGACTGAGTCCCAAACAAAACTTCTAAATTCATTTTACGTATGTATAACTTTATGTCACTGATAGTTCTTGCTATATCAGCTCTCTTATCTGGTATGAATGTTAATCCTTTAGCCAGTAGCTCTACTATTTCGCTGCTGATGTACATAGAGGAGAAATTATACACTAAAGTCCCCAGATAAGTTAGTAATAATGTCTGGTACCTTGTTTATCTCCTCTTGCGATTCTGATTATTCTGTTGGTATCCCCCATTCCTCCCTTGTTGCTGTGAATTCTTTTGTTTGCTTCTGACCACCTGAAAATCCTGGCTAGTAGAAGAAACATTATTCTGGCATTCATTTAAGTATTGTCCATTGGCTCTTTGCTGATTTTCTCTAACCTGTTCGCTGCGCCTTGGTAAAGGTGTCTGTAACATGCTGTCATCATTATTCTGGTCAGGTGTGCTTAGTTGGGGGCTTTGCAAAGTATTTGAAGCCTCTCCTTCACTACTGTTGTCAAGGGAACTAGAATATGTTGAATTCAATGGGGCTGGGTAGGCGTTCCCATTAGAATATGGAGTTACATCTATTTTAATGTTCTTCTTTTTAACTTCAGCCGCTCTGTTTATTGTGTGATCTATACTTGTAAAAATGCGAGCATAGTCATATCTGTATAGATGGAAATAGAATCTAGACCACACCCCCCATCAATTCTCACCCCCAATTATCCATTCAACTATAATACATATTTCAACCACCAAACCTCCTAGCAATCAAGCACAACATTTATCACTACCACCACACCCACAACATCTACACCCTAACTTACTCACCAATTTTACTTCCAAAGCAACTTTATCCTCACACTAATTCAAACATGTATAGCATACAACACCCCCTTTACATAAACTTTTATTTTATCAAGCAACTATCTCCATCCTACTTCTACTCTCTATACTCTCTTCCTATCACACCCATCTAAATATCACTTTTCCACCCCCATGGCAAACCAAACCCATAACTTACCACACACAACTTCTAAACTCTCCTGTTACAACCCCCAACTCTACATCCTTTCTAACCCCATCTCTCTATTATAACAAATTAGCAATAAAACCTAACACCCATACCTCACACAAGTTATCTAAAATTCTCAATAAACTCACCAAACTATACTTAAACTTACTCCTAAAACTCTCCTGCTGTGGAGACATTCACCCAAATCCGGGCCCTACCTCAACAGAAAAAGCCAAAATAAAGCTACCAACCCCCCATTTCTACAAGCCCAAAGCATCTCTCCTCCTCCTAAATATCAATGCAAGAAGCATACTAAACAAAATACATGACCTGCATGCCTTGTTAGCACTATACAAACCTGACATAGTGGTACTAACAGAAACTTGGCTTAAACCTGATCACCACAATAATGAGATCATAGCCCCAGGTTATGATATCTTGTGTAAAGACAGGACAGGGAAAAAGGATGGAGGTGTAGCAATTCTATTCCAAAGCCACCTCTCACTAGAACTACTTGACTATAATAATGAAGAAATCAACAACGTAGAACTTATCCTAGCCAAATTGAAATTAAACCCAAACAAACAAATAATCATCGCAGGGGCATATATACCCCCAGGTAACAACAATCCCATTATGGAAAACATATTAAGTTGGGTGTCACTCTCCCTCCCTTACGAAACAATACTACTAGGTGACTTTAACGTAGATTGGGCCAACTGCTCCAAAGATTATCCCTCAGAGCATATCAACCTTTACGGGTTCTCCCAAATAATCACAACCCCCACTAGGACAGACAAAACAACCAAACATCAATCCATTTTGGATTGGATTCTGGTATCTCACACCACTTTTGTACATCAGTCTGGCTGTTTACCTGACAGTCTAAGTGATCATCAACCCACCTACCTAATTAGGAGCAAGACCCAACACCTACCCAACCTACTTCTACTAAAAATAATACGTAATAAAAAAAGCTTCAGAGCCAATGACTTTAATAAAGCACTAAATTGCTGCAACTGGCGCCCTCTTAAACAACTACCTCTCAACGAAGCTGTACAGTACTTTAACTCTACCTTCCTACATATCCTAGACCATCATGCCCCTACTAGATCCATTAGGACAAAAACCTACCAAGCCCCAAGGCTCACCAAAGAGACAAAAAAGATAATGAAAGAAAGGGACAAACTCTGAATAGCTTCCCACAAAGATTCAAACACTATCCTAAGGTCAAAGTATACAGAACTACGTAATACAGCCAAGAGACTAACTAAACTAGACAAGTCCAACTATTACAAAAACCTACAGGATAAATATAGCCATAACCCACATAAATTCTGGACCTCCATTAGTAGACTACTTCACCCTGGAAAAGCATCCACTCCCACCCCTGTACTGTCAAACAACCAAGATGATATTCCTACTCAATTTAATAAATTCTTACAGAAACAGTTCAAAATCTAGCCAATACCCAGAAAAATAATGATACCCCTATACAATCTTCTACCGCATATAACAGTCCTACAAAAAATAACTTCTCTACCTTTTCCCTACAACCAGTGTCCACTAAAATGGTTGCAAACCTCCTTAGGAAGCTACAACCAACTACACTAGCTGCCGATAAACTCCCTGCTGATTTCCTTCAGATAGCAGCAGACACCATATCCTACCCAGTGTCAATTCTTATTAATAGATCAATCTCAGAACACAAAGTTCCCACCCACTGGAAAATCTCCCATATTGTCCCTCTGCATAAAGGTGGTAACTCCTTAGAGCTAACCAACTATCGTCCAATTGCCATACTGTCACCCTTATCAAAAATTCTAGAAAGAGTTGTCCACTTGCAACTAATGCAATATCTTCAACAAAATAAACTACTATCCAACTCCCAACACGGCTTCAGACCCTCCCACAGCACAACCACTGCCCTTCTATCCTATACCAATACAGTCAATCACTTTAGAAACCAAGGTCTTTTCGTATCTTCCATCTTCCTCGACTTATCAAAAGCCTTTGACATGGTTAACCACAATCTGCTCCTCAGTACTCTATCTAGTCTCAATATTTGCTCCTCCACCATATTCTGGTTCAGCAGCTATTTATCAGAACGCCAACAAGCAGTTCTCTGGCAAGAAAAGCTGTCCCCCCTCTTACCAGTTTCCATAGGAGTCCCTCAGGGATCAATCCTTGGCCCACTGCTGTTCTCCCTCTTCACTAACGACATTTCTTCTTCACTACCCACTGCTACAGTAGTTCAATATGCTGATGACACCACCATAACCTGTGCTGCCCCCAGCATTAAGGAACTACACACCATCACCCAATACAACTTTACCCTAGCAGAAACCTGGTTTACTAAAATACAACTTCTTCTCAACCCAAAGAAAACCAAACTAATACTATTCACCCCTGGCAGATCATCCAGCTCAGACTATAACCGTACTATAAACTCCAAAAACAATATTCAAATCACACCAACCAACCACACCAAACTACTAGGAGTTGACATTGATAACCACCTAAAGTATGATATTCATATAGCACAAACCATCAAAAAGGTCAACCGAAAACTGGGTCTGCTGTATAGAAATAAAAAGTTCATGACTAATCAGACCAAAGCCACTATTGCAAGAAGCCACCTCCTCTCTATCCTTCTCTATGCTTCCCCTATCTTAACTAACCTTCACCTGACCGAACTTCACAAAATGGAATCATGCTACAACAAAATTGCCAAATTTGCAACAGACTCCTCAAATAGATCCCATCACTGTCTTTCCCTAATGCGACTCAAGTGGCTGGAACTTCCTCAGCTACTTAGACTCAATCAAGCCATAGTTGCACATAAACTCTACTACTACCCTGAAAAAACTCCTGCCCTCCAACAACTAATTAAGCCCTACACCACCACTAGAGCCCTGAGATCTAGCAATCAAAATCTCATTCAAGTAATTAGACATAAAAATGAAGCAGGTAAATCTCTCTTTGCCTGCACAACAGCACAAACCTGGAACTCACTCCCAAACAATATAACCAGCACTACTTCTTGCACCCATTTCAAACACCTCTTGAAATCCTACTATTCTAATATCTGGCTCTGCTCTTGCTATACCCCAGGGTAGCAACATCTATGCTCAGTTGCAAGGACTATGCTACACTACAACATTTTCCTTTACTCTACTGCTATCCCACAGATTCATCCTAACATTTCATCAATCTAACAGCAGTAAACATTCTAACACTTGTACTGTTCTGTACTATATCCCTTACCTGAAAAACACTCTAATCCATTTCTAGACTAACACAATACCTAACAGAGCTTATCTTACTCACATCCTACCTATACCTTTATCCTATTTTATGCCACTATGGGCATTTATTTACTTCTCGGTTATACTAAAGCATAAATGTATTACAACTTTATATTTACTAATATTTCGACAAAAAAAAAAATGATATATATTTGTATTATTTGTACTAATTGTATATTCTACTAGAGTACTGACTGTATATTCTACTAGAGTTATCACATGCCACGTAAATGGTCCTCTGTACTACTTATAAATGTTAAGAATTGCTTTGTACTGTTTTAATCTAATATTGTATTGTATCATGGAGCTTTTCTGCCCGGGCCTCCGCTGAAAATGGACCTGTGTCCAGTCGGACTTTCCCGGTTAACAAAAATAAAATAAAATAAAATAAAATAAAAATAAAAATATCTGATATTATTTGATGCTCCAAAATCTCTAAATCACTTTGCAGAGTGTCAATTTGTGAAATATATTGTGTGATGAGCATTTCTAAAAAATCGAAGCCTTGCTTATCAAATAAGCCAAGCAACTCCAGATGGAAGGGTGATTTAGTAATGAGACCAACTGGATAACGCCATTGGCGAAGTCCCTTAGGTACAATTTTCTTAGCTATACACTCCTGGAAGTAAGAAACTTCCAACTGAAGTTTCCAACATTTTAAAAGTTTTTGATCAATACATTTCAAATTACTACAGATGGAAATTAGCTGGGGCTCTTCTTCAGCATCAGAAATTACATTAGTGTTGCTGGGGCTGAAAAATTGTGAAGCCCTTAAATAGTCAGACATTGTAGGATTTGAATTAGATGCCATTTGTTGTGTGGAGTGTATATTATGCATTGTACTTGTTGTATTAGTGACCCCTTCACCATGGGAAGTGGGGGGTAGTCCATTATTGATATAATTACTTAGAGGTGATGCAGAAACTGCTGCATAAGACAAAATGTTACTGCTTACATTTCAGTTGTTAGAACCAGATCCAGGTATTCCACTAAAAGTTGTGTTTGATGAATTCAGTCTCCTGGAAAGTTTATCCACTCGCTCAAGTAGTTGTTGTACTAGGAGGGTTAAATTCCCTACGGCATTCGCCTCAGTGTTGGTGGACCCTCCTGGTGTACTAGCTCCATCTTGGGAAAAAAGTGGCTGAGAATTAAATGCAGCTTCACTTGCCATACCAAAGTGAATAAACACAAAACAAAAAATAAACTTGTAACCAAAAACAAAAACAAAGATAGGCAGCAAGCTGTAGAATTCCAACCAGTTTATTGTTAGTGCTTTTGTTCAGGAAATACATGAACTTCTTCAGACAAAGAAACCCCAAGAGTCCTCAGTTAAAATAAAATTGTCAGTTAAGATGAGATAATTAATTATAAAACCAATTAACATAACTTGAGAAATTTAAAGAGCCAATGTTATACAAGGTAAAATGTATATGTAAATAAATATAAATGCTTTTTTTTTTTTAAATCAGCAACAATTTTAAAATCACAACACATCAGTCTTATTACTTAATTTTCTTGTGTATATAAATTAATCTAAATACTGTTAAATGCTAGTTAACAACTTGAATGACTCAAACAAATGGAAATATAAAATTCATATAAATATATACTGATAGATATGTATAAATAAATATTTATAAATTCATTCAAGTATTAGAAAAGTTGTTATACAACCGAATTTCACCTTTGTAGGGCTTTTAATTTCAAAATACATTTTATCGAGCAGTATTCATTAAGCCCTGGTGGAACATGTGCATATGTTTTAATTTGCCAAACAAGTTCCTGTTCTTCAAGCATTAATTCCCAGGGCCCACCTCTAATGTTCCTAACTATTTGTTGTAATATTGTACACTGGAATCTATGTGTTGGGTATTCTAGAATGTGTCTAGCCAAAGCATTTGTGGTATTACGCCTACTAATTTGGTATTGGTGTTCATAAATTCTCTGCTTAAACATTCTTTCAGTTTTACCAATGTAGTAGCTTTGGCAACATTGGCATAAAGGAGCATATACTACTCCTGCTGTTTCACAGTTAAATTTTCCATTGATGGTGTAGATTTTGTTACGTATACGAACTGTATTCGTTACCATAATGCGCTGGCACTGCTGACATCTCCAACACTTTCTCATCCCCCGGTTGTTGGGGCATTTTTGATTGTTCCGTTCCAACAAATCTTTAAAATTTAGGCCTCTTCTATAGGTAATATGTGGTCTATCTTCCAATTTCATATTAATAGCACTGTCCTCTGATATTATAGCCCAATTTTTAATCCTAATATTCTTAATGGCATGTGCATCAATAGAAAAAGTAGTAAGAAAGCTTATTTTGCCATCATAATTCCTAATACTATTCTCCCTATGCTCATCAGGGGGAGTATCACTTATTGTTTCTCCATAACCCCTGCATAGAATAGGTTTAAAATGGCCAGTAGTCCTTTTAGTAGCCAATTCATCAAACAATTGTTATAAAAGCTGTTCTGGGTAGCCCCTTTCATGAAACATGACTTTCAGTGTGTTACATTCAAACAGAACGTCAGTCTCTGATGAGACCATTCTGGCTGTCCTAACCAGTTGGCCCTTAATAACTGTCCTTTTGTGGTGGAATGGGTGGCTACTGCTAAAGTGTAGAAAAGTGTTTGAGTAAGTAGGTTTCCTGAAAATACTAGCCTTAAATCTATTATTGGGTCTATCTTTAGATAGTGACATGTCCAGAAAATTAATGGAGTCTGTGTTAAACTCACAAGTGAAGTCTAGGAAGTCTGTGAATTTGGAAATTTCATTAATAAATGTTGTTACTAAATCTAGACTTCCTTTCCACATAAAAATATATGTTGTCATGATATCTAGTGTACCATTTTACATTTTCCTTGAAAATGGAGTCCTGAAATAGGAAATGTCTTTCCCAAAATGCCATGACTGAATTTGAAAACTGCCTCCGCATGGGGATCCCATGGCTACCCCAGTGTTTTGCAAAAAATATTCTTTTTCAAAAAGCATAAAGTTATTATTCAAAACTAGATCTAACAAGAACGCAATTACATTTATCTCTTGCTGGTCCATCCCTTTCAAAAATAGAAATTCACTAACCCATTCAATGCCAACCTCATGAGGTATGACGGTATACATATCCTTTATGTCTACCGTCAAAAAATTACACTCTCCGTCAAATTCAAGAGAATTAATATTCTCTAAAAAAAAAACACAAATCCTTACAAATTTGAGGTTCGATGCAAATAAATGGCTTAAGTTTACTGTCCACATATTTGGCACATGCATAAGTAAGGGATCTCCTGCCATCCACAATTGGCCTAAAGGGTGGATCCATTATACTTGTGTGGATTTTGGGAGATCCAAATAACAGTGGTGTTACTGGTGCTGGCATGCATAGGTAATTATATGTGTCTATATCAATACTGTTTTCCAAAAACAGGTCATTTAAACTTTCTTTGATTCTTCTGTGTGCACTATTCACTTCGTTTAAACTAACTTTAGAATAACATTCAGTAGATAAAACATTTGACATTTTGTTAATATAATCCACTTCATCCATGAAGGCCGCCACCTTTATCTGGCTTCATTACTCTAACATGGCAAATTTTCAACAAGTTAAATAGTTCAAACTCATCAACTGTCATATTTTTAACTTGTTTCTGTTGATTTTTTGCCAGTAAAGACCTTATGTCCATCTCACAAATACATTCGAATATAGCTAGAGACTCGTTAATAGGAGGGCTGAAAAGACTAGATATATGCAAATCATTGTATATTGCAGACTGATTCCCAAACAAAACTGCTAAATTTATTTTATGTATGTGTAACTTTAAGTCAGTGATAGCTCTTGCTATATCAGCTCTCTAATCTGGTATGATTAGCTCTACTATTTCACTGCTGATGTACATAGAGGAGAAATTATACACTTTAAAGTCCCCAGATAAGTTAGTAATAATGTCTGATACCTTGTTTATCTCCTCTTGCGATTTTGCTTCTTCCGTTGGTATCCCCCATTCCTCCCTTGTTGTTGTGAATTCTTTTGTTTGCTTCTGACCACCTGAAAATCCTGGCTAGTAGAAGAACCATTATTCCGGCATTCATTTAAGTATTGTCCAATGACCTGTTTTTGGAAAACAGTATTGATATAGACACATACAATTACCTATGCATGCCAGCACCAGTAACACCAGTGTTATTTGGATCTCCCAAAATCCACAAAAGTATAATGGCTCCACCATTTAGGTCAATTGTGGATGGCAGGAGATCCATTACTTATGCATGTGCCAAATATGTGGACAGTAAACTTAAGCCATTTATTTGCAGCGAACCCCAAATTTGTAAGGATTCGTGGGTTTTTTTAGAGAATATTAATTCTCTTGAATTTGACGGAGAGTGTAATTTTTTGACGGTAGACATAAAGGTTCTGTATACTGTCATACCTCAAGAGGTTGGCATTGAATGGGTTAGTGAATTTCTATTTTTTAAAGGGATGGACCAGCAAGAGATAAATGTAATTGCGTCCTTGTTAGATCTAGTTTTGAATAATAAATTTATGCTTTTTGACAAAGAATATTTTTGCAAAAAAATAGGGTAGCCATGGGCTTCCCATGCGGAGGCAGTTTTGCAAATTCAGTCATGGCATTTTGAGAAAGACATTTCCTATTTCAGAACTCCATTTTCAAGGAAAATGTAAAATGGTACACTAGATATCAGGATGACATGTTTTTTATGTGGAAAGGAAGTCTAGATTTAGTAACATATTTTATTAATGA